>NC_046159.1:80302841-80602841 GCF_011064425.1 Rattus rattus | reverse complement strand
GTAGACAGCCTGGACAAAATGACATTTTTATACAGTTTTAATTTATTTAAAATTCTGAAAGGAAACCATAAAAATATTTTCTGCTAAATTCAAATTGCTAGTATGGGGAAGACTATGTTGTAATTTAACTGTTCTATTGTAGAAGTCTTATTAGTTAATTCTAGTATGTATTTATTTATTTTTCAAAACACAGATAGAAATTATCTTGTAGCATCAAATACTCTATGCACAACAACATGTGAACCTCACTAATCAAGTTATTCTTATATACTTACCTGCAGAAAAATGCATTCTCTAATTGTGATAGTCGTAGATTTTAGTCTTTGTTCTGTGTTATTTTTATGCCAAAGTTTTTTTAAATAATACTTTCCAGATCACATATTTTCTTTATTATTATTAAGTTAGCCTAAGTCCTGTCCCTCAAATATGTAAACGGCATTCTAAATAAACAAAAGAAAGCTAAGAAAATGGCTTTTAAACCCTTGAAACTAAAGTTAAACTTTAAATTATGGTACTGAGATTTTCTATAACTATTCAGTTACTAAAATTTCAAATGACCTATGACTGAACACATTTTTACACCCCATATTATTTCTTTTTATTGCCATTTTGAAAGCAGAAAAAACTAAAGATCTTGAATTTTTATTAGCAACCCTGTACCACAGTCTTAAAGACAAACTCCTGACAGATGCTGTGTACCGTGGAGTGCAGCCTCAGTGCACCTCTCCAAGTGCTGGTTTCTGTCTTTCCACATAAAACAGACAAACAAAACCCAAAAGAACTTGTGGCATTAATTTCATAACAAATAAGAGAATAGCTTTGTCTCATCATTGTAAAAGTTCTTCATTGAAACAGTATTTTCCTTTGATGAGAAAATCCTGTGGTATATACTACCCCAATGTTTTCGGGGATTAATAAAACTAAGCAGGAGAATAACTCACAGAAATTTAGGAAAGGGTAGTGCTAAGAGAGAGTAGCAATCTCTACATCTTACTTATCCTATTAATGACAGGATGACCTGATGCTGATGATACAGGAAATTGACTTATCAAAGATCCAGGACTAGAACTGTGTTGAAAATATCATTTTTTTCCTTAAAGTTATTAAGAAAGGTAATGTCTTAGTTACTTTTCTGTTATTGTAAAGAGACACCATGAGCAAAGTAATTTATTTTTTAAAAAATAACCTCTTAATTGAGGACTTTCTTACAATATGAGAGAGTGAGTCCACAAGTTTCTTGTCAGGGAAAATGGCAATGCACACATGGAGCTAAGGTAATAAGAGAGAGCTTATATCTGGCCCACAAATTGGAGTCAGAGGCAAACTAAGATTGGGCTGGGCTTTTTAAGCCTCAGTGTTCACCTCCAGTGATACACCTTCTTCAACAAAGCCAAACCTTCTGTTTTCCAAATCAATTCCACCAACTAGGAACCAAACATTCAAGCATAAGAGCGTATGGGAGCCATTTTCACTCAAATAACCTCAGAGGTAAAAATAACTATGGTCTAATTGTAAAACTGGGCAACTATAAATAATGCAGCAGTTGGGATGTTAATGTAAAGCAGTTGTTTTCAGCCTTCCCAATGCTTTGACCATTTAATACAATTTGTACTTAATGTTGTATGACTTCAATCATCAAATTATTTCCATTGCTATTGATAACCATGTTTTGCTACTCTTATAAATCATTATAAATCATAACATAAATATCTGATATACAGTATGAGTGATATGGGACCCCTGTTAGAAGGTTGTTCAAATCCAAAGGAATCATGACCCAAAGCTTGAGAACCACTGATATTAAAGAACTGTAGTTGATATTTAAGCAAGGCATATTTACTAAAGAACTGTAATCTACAGACAATGATGATCGCAGACTTGATATCATTGCCAGGCAACAATGGTATTTTCAGAATTTGATGTCCCCACGTTTGATCTGTAAGCAGAAGGCAACTCTACCTTTTGTCTCATTCTGTTTTCCTATGAGTTACTGTTGCCTTCCTCATACTTACTTTGCTTTCCAAAATGGTAAGATGTCTTCAAAATCACTCTGTTTAGAAGATTTAAGTCATAGTAGAATAAGCAGAAAACTCTAAAATCTACTCTATTTAAAGCCATTACCTTGCAAGACCAATTGTGAACAAATTCCTGGAGTCAGAGAAATATTAACTACCGCATAGTGTAATTGTAACATGTACTGTATTTTCCTCATGTCTAGAGGGTGATGACCTATTATTCCAACTTATATAGTTGGGGAATGAAAGGTATGTAGAGACTTCACCACTGTAAAATATATAATTCAGAACTGTTACCAGAGTCCCAAAGTAGACAAGATGAACAAATAAACAAAGTTCACTGAAGACAGGGAGTGTAATTTAAGCATAAAATGATAAAAGGTTTGATGATATTTCATGTTAATTGAAAAATTAATCTATTTTATATGCACATACATATTTTAATTTAAAATAATTAAACAATGACTCTAACATATTCTTTAAAGTTTTATTTCTGATAAATTGATAGATTGTTGGATTATAGTAAAGAGCAACTCAAGAGCAATACAAGATAAAATGTATTGGATGTATATTATATATATGCACATAATATACATATATCCTATATATATATATATATTATTTTCTGTCCTGAGGAGCTACCTTTTCCTCTTTTTCATATTTTAAGGGTGTTTCTGTTATAGAAGATGGGAAGTAGTCACAAGATCCAAGCGTAGCCACAAAGCTATTTCAGTCCACTGCTGCAGAAAGAGGAAAAAAATATATTTTTAATTGAATGGGACTGACTATATCAGTCACAATTCAGAGAAGGTGTCACATGCATGAGGAGATGGACAATGCAAAATCGACTCCAAAATTTGTTCTTTTTTTATTTATTGATTTTTGTTTTCCATTTTGTTTTTAAGTGAGAGAAAGAACATAAAGTTAGGTGGGTGAGAAAGGATGTAAGAGGAGAAGAGTAGTTGCTGTGGGAGGAAAATCAATATGATTAAAATCTATTGTATAAAAAATAAAAATAGAGGGTATTTCTATAAAAGGTTTTTGGATCATTAATATAGATTATAAAAATACACATCTTAAAAAGTATATATTGAAGGAATCAGAGAAAGAACTGGAAGAGCTTGAAGGGGCTCGACACCCCATATGTACAACAATACCAAGCAACTAGAGCTTCCAGGGACTAAGCCACTACCTAAAGACTATACATGGACTGACCCTGGACTCCAACCTCATAGGTAGCAATGAATATCCTAGTAAGAGCACCAGTGGAAGGGGAAGCCCTGGGTCCTGCTAAGACTGAACCCTCAGTGAACTAGATTGTTGGTGGGAGGGTAGCAATGGGGGGAGGAGGGGGAGGGGAACACTCATAAAGAAGGGGAGGGGGAAGAGTTAGGGGGATGGTGGCCCGGAAACCGGGAAAGGGAATAACACTTGAAATGTAAATAAGAAATACTCAAGTTAATAAAAAAAAGTATATATTACTATTAACTTGTAATAAAATGGTTGTTGTTGCAGACAAAACAGTCACTCCACTCTCCAAGTATGAAACACAAAACTCAGATGTTAAGATGACTTTAGACTATTTAGACATGGCTTCTGTCAACCTCCCAGCAACTGGTCTACATCAGGAAACCTTAGTGTTTGATCTTGTTTCTAATCTAGGCATACATGAGATTTCCTTAACTCTATGAGGATTAACCATAATATTCAACTAAATCTAAAAGTTAACATAATTTTCAATAGGTGGTTTAATTTGAGAATGTTTTATATTATAAGCTAAAGAACTTATAGTACATTCATCGTTTACACCACCATTTCTGATTCACTGAGTGTGTTTCAGTACTAATTGGAATTTAAAATCTAATCTTCATTGTATTAGGTCATCTTAAACATTTGAAACATTTGAAAGATCACCAACATGTGCAGAACTCTTCATGGCAGTGAGAAGTACATCAACGTTTCTAAATGGAGAGTAATAATTTATTGGAGTGATATTCCTTTTCTTCTTTGATGAATTTGGGTTATTTAGCATCTATTTTTATTGTCTTTTCATCTTTGGTCTCTGTATTTCAGGTTGGCCTTGAAATTTCAAAGAAAGTAAAATTTCAAGCTAATATGTATTTTGAAAAGTATATATAATACTTATTACTTAACTGCATTTACTATGTTTCTATAACTGTATTTTGGAGGAAACATTCAAATTATATTATCAATTGTTCATCTGAAAGATTAGTATCTGGAATATATAAATAAATAAAACACTGAAAGGCAAGAAAACAAATAACAGATAAAACGGGGTGCGGAACTGTACAATGACATAAAAGAATGTAAGTAAGTGGCTGAAAAGAAAGATTTTCAACATTTTTAGCCATGGAAAGGAAAATTTAAACTATTTTGAGATTTCATCCCACCCCAGTCAGAATGTCTAAGATCTAAATCAATTGACACCAGATACTGGTGAGGATAAACCAAAAGGGGGGACTCTTATTCCGGTGAGAGTGTAACAACTTACATAGCCAGTATGGAAAGCAGTGTGAAGGTTCCTCTGAAGAATGAAAGTAGGTATCTGCCCAGATCCAGGTTACTACTCTTTACTATATATGATAAGACTCTATATTTTATTAGATATACTTGTTAATTCATTTTCATTGCTGCTCTATTTATAATAATATAAACAGAAAATAAAACAGACTTGATGTCAGTCAATTAATAGATGGATAATGAACATCACATTATATTATATGATATTCTTCATTTGTTAAAAAAATAAAAGTAAATAAACAGATGAGTTTAGAAGCAATTTTTCTGAGTGTGGTTATCAGACCTAGAAAAGACAAGCCTTGGCTGTTTCTCCTTATAAATTTTAGATTTTAATATTTAATTATGTGCTTTTTCATTATAATATTCACAGGGGTTATTCTACTATGCAGATTAAATACTAAGTAGAGGTGATCTACTAAGGGATCAGGGTGGAGGAGTGGATCTCCTAAGGAAAGAGAATAGAATGTAGTGATATAAGGGGATAAAGGGGAGTTAGGCTGGGATGATTAAATGGGGAAGTGGATACGAGAGCAAGGTAAATAAGAGAATATGAGAAGTAGTAAACTAAAACTAAAGTCCTTTAGAAAAGCTCTATGAAATCTATGGAAACCTAGTACTTTAGAATATCCCATATGTGTATGTGTGTGTGTGTGTGTGTGTGTGTGTGTGTGTATGTCATATCTTGATGATTCACTGGTAAAAATTTTTACTAGATATCCCAAACATTATCAATGATAGGCAACAGTATTGTCTCCAATCCATAACCTAATACTAAATGCCTATAGCAGAAGATTGAACATGGAAAATTGTAACCAAACTGTAATCCAACTGGAAAATTGACCCCTATTACCTAGTGTTCATAGTATTAGAAGATACTGTACACACTATCTAAGGAGAAAAGCAACCATCAATTGCACCAAGCTATGAACTTTCTTAACTAATAACACCAATCTGCCTGTAAGATATGTTTGAGTCAACTACTTTCTGCTTGGATTTAAGGACCACTACCACTTGGAACTGTTAATGAATCCCGAATCACTGAACTAGATAGGTCATGGGTATGTAGCCAAAAACCAGTTATTCTGCTAAATACACATAACCATAAAACAACTACTAAAAACATACTGTTATAGTAATAGATTTGTGCATCATTCAACCCTCCTTAGAGAATCTTCTTGCGGCCCATGAAAATTAATGAGTTTTGCAACTCAACAAAAAGAGAAAGACTTTGGAGCACTTAATCCTAATTGGATGTTTTTATCAAAAACTCCTCTCAAGGCTCATCAATCTATACAGAAAGGGAAACAGGATGATGGTAAGAGGGAGAGTGATGGATAACTCCAAGAGAACAATATCTTCTGAACACAATTGGAATGATTCTTCTGTGAGCTCACAGAGACTATGAAAGCCCAGATAATATGTGCATAAATTCAATCCAAACAGATTCCCAGCACTGAGGGAATAATGTAGAAAGTCCCATCCCAAACCGAGAAGCTACTTGCAATTAATACCTGTTGAAAGAAGAAAAATCAGTTTTTTTCCCAGGGGAGTAACATTGGTTATAGGAAAATTACTCCGTGGTAGGCCCTTTGCTCAGGAGTAGTTGATGAACAACAACAACGAGATGGACTCCACATTTTTATGCATGCTACTTTTTGTTATAATTTGACTTTTTTTGTCTTTTGGTTTTGTTTTATTGGTCTTCTTTTCAGCAATAAAAATAATAGAAATTTGGCTAGATAGGGAAGTAGAGAAATTTAGGAGGAGTTGGGGGAAGAATAAACATGTGAATACATGATCAAAATATATAGTATGAATATTTTTCAAATAATGAAAATTCAAATAAATGGCTATTATCCTTATAATTTTGTTGCACTGGAGAGGAGTGCCAGCACAATAGTGAACTGCGTTGGCTGCTCTTCCAGTTAATTTCTCAGCAACCATAGGACAGCCCACAACAGCTCCATTTTATGGAAACTCAATGCTCTCCTCTAGTGACCAGGCATTCACTGATGACGGGATTTGCATATAGTCGAAAGTTCATACATATATATATAAAAATAATTTAAAGAGGAGTTAGAGAAAAGACTGAAGGAGCTGACGGGTTTGCTATGCCTTAGGAAGAACAACAGTATCAATCAACCAGACCCCCAAGAGCTCCCAGGAACTAAACCACTAACCAAAAGTACATATGGGGGAACCCATGGCTCTAGCTGCAAATATAACAGAAGATGGCATCGTCTGGCATCAATAGGAGGAGAAGCGCTGGGTCCTGTAAAGATTTGTTTTTCAAATGTAGGGAAATGCCAGGGTCTTGAGGTGGGAGTGGTTGGCAGGGATGGGGAGCATCCTCATAGAAGCAGGTGGAGGGAGTGGCATATCGGGGAACCAGGAGTGGGGATAGTATTTGAAATGTAAATACATAAACTATCCAATAAAAATACTTAATGCAAAAAATTAAAAATGTACTATGCTTGAACACAAAAGAAGTAAAATTGAACTGAAGCAAATGTAGTGCACATGACCAACATTTGCAGAGAGGAAGAGTCCCCAGAGAGCAAACTGATTCTTGGTAAGAACAGTGTGCTGTGCAGGGATAGTGACAGAAACCTGTGTTTCATGGAGTAAAATCAGGATCCTTTCTCATTTCATTCATCTTTAAACTTCTCCAACATTAAGGTTGGAGTAAATAATGCATTTTCAATTAAGTTATTTATTTACTTTACATCTCTGATCTCAGCTTCTCCTCTTTCCTCCCAGGTCCTCCCTGTCCCTTCCCCTCCCCACATGCAATGCCCCTACCATTCTGCTAGGAGAAGGGGAGACCTCCCATGAATATCAACTAACCTTGGTTTATCAAGTTGCAGTATGTGTAGGCTCATCTTTTTCTATTGAGGCTAGATAAGGCAGCCAAGTTAGGGGAAGGAGAAAGAACGGAAGAAATAAAAGCTACATGCTCATTGATCATGGAAATAGAAGGTTTAGAAATGACAGGTATATATGTTTCCATTCATAAAAAAGTGTTTATAATCCTTTTTACTTTAATAACAAAATCTGCATATATAATTTCAAATAATTCTCTTTTTTTCCATCTTTGCAAATAATTTTATTAAAGCCCGCTAATGATGCAAGTAAAATGAATGATTTATATAATCTTCAAGCATGGGTAAGGAACAAGCATTTGCTAGAAACCAAATAGCAAGGAAAAAGTAATCTGGAGAATACTATCTTTAACACCACATTCACATTAGTTACCTACCTACATATAAAATATATTTTTAATTTAATTGTTTAGTAAGCACAAAGCTGTGTCAGGTATTGACCAGTAATTAGTATTAATTTTATAGAATCTATTTTAAAACTCTGAAACATATAAAAATATCTGGTTGGTTAAGTGGAAAAAAAACTTATTCTAAGAAGAAAAAACTTCAACCAGCCTTTATGGATAATTTACCTTGCATCTGACATTGTTCTAACACTGAACACAAATGCTGGTGACTACTCAAAGCAGTCTACAGATGTATCCTCAAGCATTGTGGTGCCCATGTAATGACAATCTCTTTTGGACATTCCACAGTGTGTAAGGATTGAACATTTATCTTCCCAGGAAATTGTTACCCAGAGAAATAGTGAGTGAGCTGGTGGGCTCACGTCTGCATTTACATCAGAGCAGATTAACAATGGAGCCTTTCATTTCATCTGTGAAAATAACTTTCCAGATCAGCTCTCATGAATAATGAAATCACCAAATCCTGTTAACATGCTGAAGTATGTGGGTTCAGTCACAGGCTGCAACTATTTCAGATGCAGATGAAAGAAATGAAGTTAACAAATTCCTTATGCACGGGAATGGTAGGAGCTGTTGTCAATGCAAAGGCTGGCACATGGGCCTAACTTTAGGGTAAGCCAATGACTGACTGAACTACAATGGGAAAACCTGCAGAGTTATACTTATATATACTCCTCCCAGTAGCTCACTCACTTGGCCCCTCCTTGTTACCTTTGAGGAGGAGGAGGTACCCACTGATTCCAATACAGCCTAGCACATAAAGCCACAAGTACATCCTCTCCCATTGAGGCCAAATAAGGCAGCCCAGTTAGAACAGGATCCACAGGTAGGCAACAGATTGTTGGGGAACCCTCATGAAAACTAAGCTGCATACCAGCCAGTCCTGGTATGAATCAACATTATTCTTTCTATTTATTTAGAAATCTTTGCAAAAGGAATTACCACATATATATCAATATCAATTCCCATAGATCTTGTACATGAGGGAAGCACACTTCTGAGCTTTAGCAATTTCTGTGTGATAGCCTTGCTAAGTCAATAAAATACATCTCTTAAATATTTCAAAACTAAAAAGTATGCTGTGTCTTCAGCAAATGGGACTTTTGCATCCGGGAAGCAACAGAGGGCAACAACAATAGATTATATTGTTTGGGGAGTTACTTGAATTTCCCAACCACTCGAAAAGGGATTTTCGTTGGTCAATGGTCTTGTAGAAAGCATTGTCGGCTCATAACTTAATTCTATCTCTCCATATATATATATATATATATATTATACTATTATCAAAATATATTTAATACATATATGATATATCAGTTTATACAATGATATATTTAATATATACTATAAACTGTATTATATTTTACTATATTATTAGTATAATATATATTATGTACTAACATTGTAATAACATATATCCATAATTTAATTAAATATAAAGTAATATGATTCCTTGAAAGTTTATCAAACATCCCTGATGTTGTCTGCCCTATTTCCTACTTCTCTACTTACCTCCCACATCTTCTCCAATTGGAGCCCCCCTGCCTTCTTTTTTTTTCGTGATCTACATCACTTGTATTCTATGCTTCCTCTATCAAGCTGTCCTCCCTCTCCCATGGTCCCCTTATACTTTGATATCTTTTGGAGTTATTCCAAGTTATACACTCAAATATGAGGTTTTGGAGTAAGGAACCACAAATAAAAAGGCACATATAGCATTTTATTGGTTATTTTATTTACATTTCAAATACTATCCCATTTCCTGGTTTCCCCTTTGGAAACCACTTATCCCATCCTCCCTCCCCCTTCCTCCATGAGGGTGCTCCCCCACATACTCCCGACTCCCTGCCCTGACATCCCCTACACTGGGGCAGCGAGCCTTCACAAGACCAAGTACCACTTCCCACTGATGTCCGACAGGGCCATCCTCTGCTACATATGCTGCTGCAGCCATGGGTCTCTTCATGTGTACTCCTTGGTTAGTGGTTTATTCCCTGGGAGCTCTGGGGGGTCTGGTTGGTTGATATTGTTGTTCTTCCTATGGGGTTGCAAACCTCTTCAGATCCTTCAGTCCTTTCTCTAACTTAGTCCAATGTTGGTGTTCCTGTGCTCAGTCCAATGGTTGGCTATAAGCATCCATATCTATATTTGTCAGTCTCCAGCAAAGTCTCTCAGGAGACAGCTCCTATCAGCAAGCACTTCTTGGTATCTGCAATAGTGTCTGGGTTTGGGGTCTGTATAGGGGATGGATCCCTAGGTAGGATAGTCTCTGGATGGCCTATCCTATAGTCTCTGGATGGCCTTTCCTTTAGTCTCTACTCTACACTTTGTCCCTATATTTTGTTTAGATGGAACAATTCTGGGTTAAAAATTTTAAAATGAGTGGGTGGTTCCATCTCCCAACTTGAAGGGGGGGCTTGCCTAACCTCTGAATATGGTCTCTATAGGTTCTCCCTCCCATTATCTGAGAATTTCAGCTAATATTATCCTTGTTGGGTCCTGGGAAACTCTTGGTATCCTGGCATCTGGTACTTTCTGGTGGCTACCCCTAGTTCCCCATGCCCCATGGCTAAACACATCTGCTCAATTCCTGACCCTCTCTATATCATCCCCATCTCCTCCCATTCCTGATCTGGCCACCCTTTTCCCCCTCCCCCTCTTCTCTTCCTCCCAGGTTCCTCCTACCCTCTAAACAGCTGTGAGTATTTTGTTCCCCCGTCTAAGAAGGACTGAATCATCTCTCTTTGCTATTCCTTTTTCTTGAGCTTCATATGGTCTGTGAGTTTTCTCATGGATATTGGTCTAATACCCACTATCAGTAAGCAGATACAAAGTGTGTTCTTTTGTTACTGGGTTACCATACTCAGGATGATATTTCCTGGTTCCATCCATATGCCTGGGAATTTCATTAAGTTGTTGTTTTTAATAGCTGAGTATTATACTCAATTGAATAAATGTACCTTTTTTTCTGTATTCATTTCACTGTTGAAGGATATCTGGGTCCTTTCCAGCATCTGGCTATTGTAAATAAGGCTGCTATGTTGGGGCATCTTTTGGGTATATGCCCAGGAATGATATAGATGGCTCCTCAAGTAGTACTATGTCCAATTTTCTGAGGAACTGCCAGACTGATTTCCACAGTGGTTGAACCAGCTTGCAATCCCATCAACAATGGAGGAGTGTCATTCGTTTTCCACATCCTTGCCAGCATCTGCTGTCACCCAAGTTTTTGATCTTAGAAAGTCTGACTGGTGTGAGGTTGAATATCAGGGTTGTTTTCATTTATATGATACTGCCATTTGATATTCTGCAGTTGAGAATTATTTCTTTAGGTCTGTATTCCATTTTAATAGGATTATTTGGCTCTCCGGAGTCTAACTTCTTAAATTCTTTGTATATATTGGATATTACCCCTATATCAGATGTAGGATTAGCAAAGATATTTTCCCAATCTGCTGGTTGCTCTTTGTCCTATTGACAGTGCCCTTAGCCTTACAGAAGCTTTTCAATTTTATGGGGTCCCATTTTTCAGTTGTTGTTCTTAGAGCATAAGACATTGGTGTTCTGATCAGGAAAATTTCCCCTGTGCCCATGTGTTCAAGGTTCTTCACCACTTTCTCTTTTATTAGATTCAGTGTATCTGGTTTTATGTGGAGGTCCTTGATCCACTTGGACTTGAGTTTTGTACAAGGAGATAAGAATGGATTGATTTGCAGTCTTCTACTTGCTGACCACCAGGTCAACCAGTACATTGGTTGAAAATGCTGTCGTTTTTACACTGGATAGTTTTAGCTTCTTTGTCACAAATCTAGTGATCATTGGTGTATAGGTTCATTTCTGGGTCTTCAATTCTATTTCATTGATCTACCTGCCTGTCTCTTTACCAATAACATACAGTTTTTAATCACGATTGCTGTGTAATACAGCTTGAGGTCCGGGATGGTGATTTTCCCCCAGGAGTTCTTTTATTGTTGGGAATATTTGCACTACCCTGAATTTTTATTTATTCCAAATGAATTTGCAAATTGCTCTTTCTAATACTATGAAGTTGTTGTTTTTTTTTTTGATGTGGATTGCATTGAATTTGTAGATGGCTTTAAGCAAGATAGCCATTTTTGCAATATTAATCCTGCCAAACGATGAACACGGAAGATCTTTCCATTTTTGAGATCTTCTTGGATTTCTTTCTTTAGGACTTGAAGTTTTGGTCATACAAATATTTCACTTGTTTGGTTACAGTCATGCTTAGATTTATTTTATATTGTTTGTAACTATTGCGATAGGTGTCATTTTCCTAATTTCTTTCTCAGCCTGTTTATCCTTTAAGTAGAGGAAGGCTACTGATTTGTTTAAGTTAATTTTATATCCAGCCACTTTGCTGAAGTTGTTTATCAGCTGTAGGAGTTCTCTGGTGGAATTTTTGAGGTCACTTAAGTATACGAACATGTCGTCTGCAAATAGTGATATTTTGACTTCTTCCTTTCCAATTTGTATCCTTTGACCTTCTTTTGTTGTCTAATTGCTTTAACTAGAACATCTATTCCCATATGATAGGTGAAGAGTGGGCAGCTGTTCTAGTCTCTGATTTTATTGGGATTGCTTCAAGTTTCTCTCCATTTAGTTTAATGTTGGCTACAGGTTTGCTGTATATTGCTTTTACTATGTATAGGTATGGGCATTAAATTCCTGATCTTTCCAAGACATTTACCATGAAGGGGTGTTGAATTCTGTCAAATGCTTTCTCAGCATCTAATGAGATGATCATGTGGCTTTTTTTCCCTTTAAGTTTGTTTACCTAGTATATTACATTGATGGATTTCCACATATTGAACTATTTCTGCATGCCTGGGATGAAGCCTATGTGATCATGGTGGATGATCGTTTTGAAGTATTCTTTATTTTTCTTAGATAATTTATGTATTTACATTTCTTTTTTTTTAATCTTTATTAACTTGAGTATTTCTTATTTACATTTCAATTGTTATTCCCCTTCCCAGTTTCCGGGCCAACATGCCCCTAACTCCCTCCCCTTCTATATGGGCTTTCCCTCCCCATCCTCCCCCCATTACCCATGTGAATCTTGCTTTTTAAATGTGTTGGGGCATTCAGGATTTGCTGTAGCGGGAGAACAGGTTCTGTTCATGCCTAGTAGTCTTGTTTTCTGTTACTTTGGTTCTTGTGCTTGTCTCTTGCCATCTGGTTATCTCTGGTGTTAGCTGGTCTTGCTGTCTCTGATTAAAGATTAGAGCTTGTCCCTCCTACAAGCCTGTGAGCCTGTGATCTTAAGTGTATCAGCACTCCTGGGAGACCAGTTCTCTATGGCAGGATTTGGGTTTGAAGAAATGTGGCACAGGTTATTTCCAGGGCCCAGGTGGAAACTTGAAGGAGGATGGATATAACTCCTTAGAATAACGAAATTTTATACTCCAACTTCACTAAGAAGTTTTGTCACCAAAATAATTTGTTGATGAAGATGTACAGAAAAATTTAGTTCACATTACAGGTATGAACATGAAGTAGTGCAGTCAGTATGAAAAGTATGAAAATATGAAGATTCTTCCAAAATTATAAAATTGAAAAATGGTATTGCTCATTAATCTCATATTTGATTTATAGTAAGTGACGAGTTAATAGTTCAAAAATGTATCTGCATACCTATATGTATTTTATAACTGTTCATGATATTAAAGAAATTATTTAAAAAGAAGTGTTTATGAGGTACATTTTCACAATGGAAGAATATTATATATGAAGAAGAAATATTGTTCCACATGAGTATACTAATGTATCGTTAGACCATTTTGTTAAGGGAAATAAGCCAGGTGCAGAAAGGAAAACAATAGTATGTTGATTGTATATGACAATGTTGATCTCATGAAATTTTGGCAGTATTACACTGGCTGCCAGAGGAGTGTTTCTGCTAAGAAGGTCTGATCACTGGGTATGGACTTCCAATTAAGTGTGAGTTAAGAGTTCTTGTATGGTGACTATATGTAAAAATAAAATGTTTTACATTTCCAAGAGCTGTAAGAAAGTGTCCATAAAGAAGCTACAAATGTTTAAAGGGATAGATATGTTTCAACTTTATTTGAACAATTTTTCCAGTGCTCACAAATATGATCATACCATGAAATTCCATTAATATATATGAAGTATTTGTCAAAAACCAGTAAAAATGAATATATTCAATAAATTGTTTTAAAAGCAGAAATAGTTTGAGTTTTGAACTACATAGCTCGGAGAGTACTTTATAATAATATATATACTAAGTTCTTATATATAAATATTAAAATATTGGCTGGCATAAAATATTTATAAGGATGTTACAAGTCACTAAATGTTGAACAGAAAATAATGTAATTTATAAGAGAAGGTTATTGTTATCATAATTTACAATTATGAGACCATTTCATCATTTATCCATGATTCATGGATGAAGCTAAATAGAAAACTTTTAGAGTATAACATATACCTGTTTATGTTCTTTTCAGTAATTGTTAAAATGTTCACTATTACTATTATTATTATTATTATTATTA
Source organism: Rattus rattus (assembly GCF_011064425.1). Taxonomy (NCBI): domain Eukaryota; kingdom Metazoa; phylum Chordata; class Mammalia; order Rodentia; family Muridae; genus Rattus; species Rattus rattus. Next base: position 80,588,457 of record NC_046159.1, on the reverse strand, counting down.
TTATTATTATTATTACACCTTTTTTACAGACCAGTCATTTCCCCCCTTCTGGTCTGCCCTCAGACTCTTCCTCATTCAATTCCTCTCCCTTCCCTGGTCTCCAAGAGGATGTCCCTACCTCCCAACCCTACCAGACTTCCCCACTCCCTGGGGTCTCAAGTCTCTTGAGGGTTAGGTGCCTCTTCTCTCACTGAGGCTAGACTAGGCAGTCCTCCCTTCTATAGGTGTCAGGGGCCTCGTTCCAGCTAGTTTATGCTTCCTGGTTTGCTTCATAGTAGGATTTGGTCAAGTACTCAATCAAAAAACAGTTATTTTTACCATTAACACTTTCCATGAAATTGTGTGAATATGCTTACTGTTGTATTTATATTTCGTCATAAATATATTTTTCTACAATCTTTGTTTTTGTTATTCTTAAGTACTAGTAATGTGCTCTTCACAGAAACTTAACATTTCTATTTTAAACACAAATGTCATCTAAGAGAATGACTGAAATTATATTAGTAATCTTTACTTTGAAAAAAACAATAACAAATTAAATTATTTCGTGACTTATATAAAAATAACTACCATTTCAGGACAAATATGAGCATGCTGCTTATACATACTTAGACTGATATTTGTAATGTGTTAAATTTTCATAGAAAAGAAGCAAGTGTTATTTGCTTCAAATATTATTTTATAGAGTTATCTTTGGCTCATGAGATATTTCTTGAGCATTCCAATGTGAAAATATTTGCTTCTGATGGAACCTGAATCCCGAACAGGTTACTGAATACACAGGAAATGATCTTGGTAGTGAATGTTCTCAATATCAAAATAAAATTGAAATTAACATATTCAGTTGGCAGTTTTTCTCATTAACAAACACTTAGGCTGCATGCTATCTATAGAATGGATACATACATTATTTCAGGAAGAAATATATAACCTCAATACTTATTCATCTCAGTTACTCTATTTGATAGGTTTTGATTTCACAAGAGATGCTTATAAGCATTGCCTCTATACTGACATAAATTTTATTCCTTTTTTACCTGAACGAAGTAAAAAATAAGTATCTATGACCTGAAATACATTGAAAACTACCAGTAACCATATTCTCATCACTTCTGTATATACTGATGATGGAAATGAAGTTCTAACTCTCATCTTCCTTCCCTTTCTCCTCCTTTTCTTTGCCATCCCCGTTTCATTAACCACCTGGCCCCCTCTCTTCCAGCTTCTTCTGTAAATTCTAGTTAGGCTGACTGTTTGCCTATAACATTTCACTTTTTAAAGGTCCTTAGGGACACCAGCCATTCATCTAATGGGTTTTTCTCATACAAATCTGTAACAAGTGCTACAGGTAGAACAATAAACACTGTTTTCAGATACGAAGTTAAACTAAAACAGCACCTTATAACATAATAAGTACAGAGTTAAAGGAACTACAACACAGATAACTTAATATGTGTATCCAAATTGAAATCATTGAAGAAGTCTTGTTTCAAATGAAATCTGAAGGAATAGATAACTGGATTATGAGTGTTCCAGGAAGTAAAAAACATATAAAATCATGAAAAGAAGAAAACTCATTGTCGATAGAATAATAAAATTTTGCCATGATTTTATAAACAGAGTAGCCTTTGAAAATCAATTATACATTTTATGTTTGTTCCACTAAGAGAAGCAGAGTATCATACATTTCAAACTTTATCTATCAACCAAGCATGGTGACTTGAACTTGTATTTCTGTTTTGAAGAGGCTGAAATAGAAAATCTGAGGTTAAGCCACAATACATAGTAAGTTGCAGGGTAACTTGAGCTAAATTCTTACATACTATCTTCACAATACTAAAACAATTAACAACAGAAACACATTTCCAAGTGATCAAAAATCCTTGTGTCTTTTAAATAATTACCTTTACTGAGTAAATTATTTTCTAAGCTGGCAGATATAGGTAGCTTGCAAATCCTTACAAGTGCTAAAAAATTAAATATAAATTTAAAGAGGATGCTTATAGTTCAAAACATCGCTATACCATGAGGCTGAAACCTATCTATTGACCTTAGTACGAAGATCATCTTTTTATTTGTTATCAAATATCTATTGAACATTGCAACAATGCTGACTGTGAAAAAGATCATGTGATGCCTTGTTGGAAGTAAAACTATTTTTATTTTTAAGTTAACTTTAAACTTAATTATATAAAATTATAAAATTTGTAAATTAAAAATTATACTCAAATATTAAGCAGGACTCCCAAAATACAACTCAATGAACTCCTATCCCATTAGAGTAGGCATTTTATATGGAATGGGGAGCTTTACATTAGTTTTATAGTTTTTTTCTCAAATAGTATAAATAAAATATTAAATGAAAGAGTAGTGAAAGAAAATTCTGACCTTGGTGGATTATTAGCACCTTAGGAAGCCGTGTAGGTTCTTCTTGATGTCTGTGGAGGAATGTCACCTGCATGGCACTGTCTACCTCACCTTAGTGCAGAGGAACAGTAAGTAACAGTAAAGCTATGTAGGCAAGAAGTAAGAGCTACAAAGCCTATGAGAGACAAGACTGTTTTCCATCTTGCAAAAGGACGTAAGAAGACGCTCTCATGTTCCACCCACTTCTTTTTTCTTCTACCCTCCTTGCCCGCGGTTTGACAGCTGTATATCAGGCAGAACATTTTTAAAAAATATTTTATTATATCCCAAATGTTAACCCCCACTCCCGGTACCCCTTTTCAGAACTCTTTACCCCATTTTCCTTCCCCTTTGTCTGAGATCATGGAGGGTGCCATACCCAGGGATCCCCCTTCTTTGGGATATCAAGTCTTTAAAGAATTAGGCACATCCTGTCCTACCGTGGCCAGAAAAGGCAGTCAATCTTGTTTGTGTGTCAGGGGCCTCAGACCAGCCCTTGTAAACTCTTTACTTGGTTCCTAAGTCTCTGGGAACTCTCTGGCATCCAGAGTAGTTGACACTGTTGGTCTTCTTATGGAGTTGCCATCCCCTTCAGTTCCTTTCATCATTCCCTAAGCTTTCATAGCAGTCCCTGACATCAGTTCAGTGGTTGGCTCTAAGTATCTGCCTCTGTCTCAGTCAGCGGCTGGTAGAGTCTCCCAGAGGACAGCCATGATAGTCTGCAAGCACAACATGGCATCTGCAATAATGTCAAGGTTTGGTGCCTGCCCATGATATGGATCCCAAGTTGAGTCATTCCTTCAATTTCTGTACCATTTTTGTCCCTGCATTTCTTTTAGGCAGGAACAATTCCAGGTCAAAATTTTTAAATGTGGCATGGTATCCCCATCACTATACTGGGGGCCCTGTTTAATTCTTCAGACTCCATATCTAGCTGCATATTTCTATTCAGTGTTCTGGTCCCCTGGGCTACTCTCCAGTCGTTTTTCCATATCTGATTCCTCCCTCCCGTTTTCCCTTCCCTTCCCCTGTCCCATTCAACTTCCTCCTTCCCTCTGCCTTCCATGATTATTTTGTTGCTCCTTCTAAGTGGGATTAAAGCATCCTCACTTGGGCCTTCTTACAGCCAATGGGGTATATCATGGGTATTCTGCACTTTTTGGCTAATATTCACTGACCATGCATGTCCTTTGAGTATAGGTTGCCTCACTCAGGATGATTTTTCTAGTTCCTTCCATTTTCCTGCAAAATTCATGATGTCCTCATTTTTAATAGCTGAATAGTATTCCATTGTATAAATGAAACACATTTTCAGTGTTCATTCATCAGTTGTGGGAAATCTGTGTTGCTTCCAGTTTGTGACCATTATAAATAAGGTTTCTATGAACATACTGGAGCATGTCTTCCAGTAGAACAACTTTGGGCATATACCCAGAAGCCATATAGTCTTGAAGTGTTTCTTGATCATTTGATCATCTGAGATTCCTTTGTTGAGAATTCTGTTTAGCTCTGTATCCCATTTTTAATTGGGCTATTTGATTTACTTATTTTATTTTGAGTTTAACGCCTTTAGTTTTTTATATATTTTGGATATAAGCCCTCTAGCAGATGTTAGTGAAGATCTTCCCAATCTGTAGGTTGCCTTTTTGTCCTATTTACAGTGTCCTTGGCCTTATAGAAGCTTTTCAGTTTCAAGAGTTCTCATTTATCAATTGTTGATCTTAGAGACTGAGCCAAGGTGTTCTGTTCAGGAAAATTTCCCCTCTTCCAATGTGTTTGGGGCTGTTTCCTACTTTCTCTTCTATTAGATTCAGTGTATTTGTTTTTTTATAGAGGTCATTGATCCATTTGGACTTGAGCTATGTACACAGTGATAAAAATGAATCAATTTGCATTCTTCTGCATGCAGCCCGTTATACCAGCACCATTTTTGGAAGATGCTTTTTCTTTTCCACTGTATGATTTGGCTTTAATATAAAATAAAACTATTTTAATAAAATTAAATTTAATATAAAATAAATAAATTAATTAAATTAAATTATTATTCATTTTAAATATCACCAGAATGATTCAAAAGAAGACTAACACCATTAAGTATAAGTGGGAATGTGTACAAACAGAGCTTAACAACAGTATAAGTTTTTAAAATTACACAAACTACATACAAAGTAAAAATAGTTAATAATTTTGTATAAGAAGAACTTACATTTTCCTGATGGTCAATAAATCTGATAATGAGAACTTAACATCTCTCCAAAAATTTGACATCCCTACATAAATTTGTTGAAGAATTTTGATAGCTTTATTCACAGAAGCTGGTGAGATGCCCATCAAAAAGACAAAGGGAAACACACTATGGCATATTCGTGCAGGGAAGACTCTTCTCAGCCACAGAATAATCAAATCTCAACATAAGCAGCAGCAAGGATGTTTCTAGAACACTATGCTGAGTGAGCAGACTTATATATTACATTCTGCAATATTCCACTTGTGGTAAATTCTAGAACAAGTGGATCTAATCAATTGTGACACAAACCAATTAGAAGCAGAATGGTTTCCAGAGGGTCACTGTCTCAGTACAAGCAGGAAGAACTCTCTGTGGTACCAATAATGCTTTGTTTTGTAATAGCTTGTGACAGCTGTGTGAGTTATAGTCCTAGGCATTACATTGCGTCTGAATTTACCTGGAAATAAAAAAAAAATTAACAAAACAGAAAATTACTAAAAGTAACGTGAATGATCTTTGAACAATATTCTGATGAAAGAAATCTTACTGTAAATTATTGTTTGGCAAATTCAATTGACTTTTTTCTCATTGACATAACCAATTGCATCTTAGACCATTTCATAAAGCCCCCTTTATTGCAGAGAATACCAAAAAGATTCACAAGATACATTTAAAAAGAAGTGTTCTGCTTTAAAGAGAGTTACAATATTGTACTCTATCAGCAGGATGCCTGATCTTTTCCCTTCCTTTGGGTGTCCTTGCCTGTGTGATGTTTAATCAGGATTGACATAGGAAAGCATATGTGTGTTTGTGCTTGTGAGGGCAATTTCAGAAAGACTTAATTTGATGGAGTGACTTGTCCTAAATGGGACTGCACCATTCTATGGCAGTCCTCCTTGTACTGATTCAAAAGAGAAAGTGAACTTCAGGCCAGCAACCCCTCTCTCTATCCTGAAATTTAAGGCTTTTGACCAGTTATCTTACAGGGCTGTTTCCATGCTTCATTAGCTATGGACTGAACCCTCAAAATTTGAACCAAATAAATGAGTCTCTTCTTTCACTTACAAAAATCATAAGGAAAATACCAAATAGTCAGTAGGTACTCATAAATGGTAGGTCAGGTAAGACTGTGGTGATTATCACCCAAATACATGTTCTTAAAAAACTAAGAGTGGACAGGGGCCAGATGCACACAATTTGCTGAGGCCACAGTGGCATGGCAAATTAGTCTCAGCTGCTAAATATGCAGAGGCTGAAGGATTATTTTGAGTATAGGCTTTAGACCAGTCTAAACAATAAAATAATACTCATCTTTAAAAGTATATGAAGACAAAGAAAGAGACTTGCGGGAGGTATATAAAATTTCCTAAACCCATCTTTTCACATGGCTTCCAGGTAAGCATCAGGGCTCTCTCTTTCCCAACTAGCAACTTTGTCTTTACTTCCAATGCCAGGCTTTTGCCTTTCATATCAATTGTCCAATAACTTCTATACCCGATAGGATTAGCTGTTTTGTCTCTGGAGTTTTAAGGAAAGAAAACAAAACAAAGAGCTTATCAATTTTAAGTGTGTGTGTGTGTGTGTGTGTATGTGTGTGTGTATGTGTGTGTGTGTGTGTGTGTGTGTGTGTGTGTGTGTGTGTGTAAAGCAGAAAAGACCCCTCTGCCATCCATCAACAGAAAAATGTGGAGCCTAAACAGAGGGAGAGTTTGTCAAAGTCAAAATGCTTTAATAGACAGAGGGAAAAAGATCAAGGGCCCATCAATAACGTGCGTAATTAACACTGTTTAGGAAATCTACAGACTCTGTAAAAGACCTCTATGTGCTACCCTTTGCAGTAAACAGCTTGTGTCCTTTCGACAAAAGCTAAGGGAATTCTGAAGGAAAGTACTGGTTATTACTTCAAATCCCTTATGCTATTATAAGAGGTGAAAACACAACTGTCATGGAAAAAATATTTCAAGTTGATGAGAAACACTCAAATTTTGCACACTCAGATAATATGGGTTGTTTGTGTAATATGAACAACTGTGAGATCAGCCTAGTGGGCATTTTGAGTTATTAGCTCTCATTTTAACCAGAATGAGAAATTAATGACACTAGAAAAAGGGAAGTTCATGGCCAATGCTCAGCTCTTATCCAGACAACATGTGACAGGAAAAGGTATGCAAGAGAGGCAGAACATAGTTTTCTTTTTTAATAAAAATGAGCTCTGCATTAGGGTACCAAGGCCAGAGCAGATCTTCCTTCAAAGACAACAACAACAACAACAAAACAACGACACAATAACAACAATGAATCATTTTTCTAAACCAAGCAGCGGTGGCTCACTTTCCCCAAATTTGCCACTCATATGATCAGTCAACACAATTTTAAGTAGAGAGAGGGGAGGGGAAAGTTCAGGAATACAATAATGTACGATCCTGTAAATGTACAATGAGGGGGAAAAAGAACAATGAGCATTTCCTTATAAGATAAACTCAAAGTGACTATTTGGGCATTAATAATTGAACAAAGGACGAAGTTGACCTAAATCTCAGTTGATTTTAAGAGTTTTCAACAGATTAATCTGTTTCAATGACAATTTTTTTATTGCTTGTATACATAGGGAAATGAAAAACTTCTAAATGAAATATTGAAGAAAATTGATGCATCACTGGAAATAAATAAAAGTGATCTTCTGTTTGAAGGATTTGACACATCTGTTCTGCACCAAATACTGTAGTTGAATGTGCTTGCTTCTTGGTGATGGAAATATGGTGAGGCTATCCAATATGCAGTACATGTGTTTCAAAATCTAATGGGAAGTCTGAAAACAACCATCCAAGCAGTCACTGATTGAAAAGCTGAACAAAAGACCTTATAACTGTCAGCCAGGAAAAAAATTAAGAACAAACAGTTACACAATGATATATATTTTTTATATTACTCCTCTAGATCCTGAAATACACATGAATAAGGAAACAAAAACTTTGATTTTACAGAATTTACTTATATAGCTACCCAAGGGAATTGGTAATAAACAATAGAAATACATAAAATTTAATGAAAATCCAAACAAGTAGAAGTTGATTTAGAGTGATTGAGTTGCATGCTGAAGAACTTGGTAAAAGAGAAATATGTACCATGCATATAGAAGCATGCTTAGAACAATCTTGAGGCACAATTACACATAGTATCTTCAAAGAACAACAGTGAAAGTTTGAAGGAGATTGGGTTGCAGAGAGATTGCATTAAAATTTAGATTGTACCCACGGTATGGAAAATCAAAACTTACTTGAGGCCATTGTTGGCCTTTTTTTTTCTAATTTTTTTTTTCTGAAGTCATTCCTCTTCATGCTCATTTGGTACTACCATTATTAGTCAAGAATGATGATATATGATTTCATATCAGTGGGCTGGGCCATAGTGGGACAGAGTAGATGTAGCTTAAACAAATAGAATATCTCCATAAGAACTCCAAATCATGGAGGATGTCACTATGTACTCGAGACGACAAAGGTATCCACCTTGAAGATGGGCAGGCGGTAACCTACAGAGGAATTGGAACTCAGTGAATCTAGAAGAATACTCCCAAGAACTTTTAAGAACCATTGTAAGGGTCAAGGTCCCAAATAGTAAGGAGTGACAGTGTCAATAATGGCTGGATATTACCAGTATGGACGTTCATGAAATAGTAAATGTGTTAAGGGTAGTGGGGACCAAATTTTGTTCCATCACGACTGTAAATAGAGTTGTGAACTCATATTTTTGTATAGGAAGTGCTCATAGAGAATATATATATATATATATATATTTCTAGTTTCCATGCCCTGGCTATTCTAGGAGGAGCAATACTTCATTCCGTATCAGTAAGTACACGACTCCCAGATATTGGTCTCTAAAACAAGATGAGTATCTTGTGTCCTATGATGAGGATATGGAAATGACAAAGGTTATTGCTGAATAGTCCTGCTACTTGATGGCCTTGAGCAATTCAAATATACACTCTGTGATATTTGTAGATTATATTTTACTGAAAAACAACCCACTAAAATTCTATAAATAAAATTATAGAAATTTGCTTAATTTATCCCAATTATTTACTGATTTTGCAGATTCAAAGTAATATGACCCAGGTGATATCATTGGCAGTAAGTAAAAAGGAGTCACAGGTGACAACACCCTGGTACTTCTGTAATGTTCCTCCTACGTAACAATAAGCTGGACTTGAGCATACAACAGAACTCAGGAAAGTAACTTTGCAAAATATCTACAGATCTTCAAAAGAATTGAAAGACAGAAATTATTAATGAGACAGAAATAGTCTGAAGACAAAACATCTAATTTATGTGAAGTGTTTCATTACATGGAACATTATTTGCAGAATTGATGAGACTTGAGTAATATTGTAATGTCCATGTCAATTATATGACAAGTATTGATATAGGGGATTAGCCTTATTTCTGGGACAAACAGTACGTATTGAAATGTGACAGAGTTACAGATTGGCAACTTATTTTAAAATGACAGGAATGAATATTATTCCATGTAATGTACTTGATTATTTTCTGTATTTTTAATTTAATATTAATAACTAACAAACTGCGACTACCCTGTTAAGGAAGGTAAATGATATAGACCTTTGTTTGAAAGAAACAGAACTTCTGATATGTACAGAATACTCTAGAGTAACACTGGAAGGATGGAGAGTGGGCATTGGAGTGAGAATGGGCACTGGATTAAGGGAGGCGAGTGAATAAGTGCCAAAAGAAAGACACCTTGAGATGCCATTATAGAAGATAAAGGAAGGTGAAGACGGCTCGGATTAGGGATATAATTTAAAAATTCAAATCGATGTGAATTAACATTTGAGAGAATCTATAAAACTCACTAGACTCAGATTATATTATTATTAAGCCCCAAATTATCTACAATGACCTTAATCTTGATAAAATTATCTACAATGACCTTAATCTTGACAAATCACTTGACAGAGCAACTCATTTTGTTGGTCTTCATCTAACTTCTACATATCTTTTTCTGGTATTGTCATTGCTTTAATGAAAATGGCTCACATAACTTCTCAGTTGGTGAACATTTTAGGAAGTACTAGGAGCTGAGTCCTGACAGTCTTCTATGAGGTTTCAAAACCTCATGCCAGGCCAAAATCTCTTTAATCTCTCAGCTACTGTTCCACCACCATGCCTGTCACCACTCTCCCAACCATGGTGAGAACAGACTAACCCTCTGACACCCTAAGCATGGTCCCAAGTCAATGCTTTCTTGTATGAATTGCCTTGGCTGTGCTGACTCTTCAGAGAAATAGAATAGTAATGGTATAATACTGAAAATAATTTGACTTACTGATAATAAGCTAGTCATTATATCAGACTATGGGACTTAGAAGTGACTAGACAGTGACGGAAGTGTTTATATCCTGCACTAAGAGTGTAAAGGTTATAGCGTCAGAGAGGTTGAAATAAAACTATTACACAGAGATGATTGCAGATTTAGTAAGTCCAGTCTCAATCTTTAGCAGGCTACTCAAATTCTTGAAACTGAGTACTTTCCTATGTCAACTGATTAAGTGAAATAACATCTATACCATAGAACATCAGAAGGATAGACTGAAAATATAAAATCATATTAATGTTTTATAGGCAATACAGGTAGGATCAGGGATTTTATGATACTTTAAGTGACTTCTAATGGATGATTTTAAAGGCATAAAATAATGATCTAAAGTTTAATTCAATTATTTAAGTTTAGAAATGATGTCAAAAGTAAATGGGCGTGCTATATATAATGCTATCAAAGAGTAGCTTTGAATCCATGACAACAGCTAACAGTGTTTTTGAGATCTAAAAAGCCATGGACATTACTCATATCTTGCTTTTATTGAAAGCAGAAAAATATTTAAAACATTTAGTACTACATTGCTTAGGAAAATTGTCTCAAATTACATCCACATCTCTGAAATTGTGGATACAGCTTTTGGTACAGTCCAGGGAAGTGAATGTTCTTGTTTCTGAGAACAGAACATACTTTTCTCAAAGTGTTCCACCCTAATCCAATTTTATATAGCTATTTAATATGACTACTCGGCATGCCAGGGCTCATTTGAAAGCACTTGTTCTTAATTTTAAAAATGACCTGCATCCCATCTGCTCCTGCCTTGCGTCTTTTGAAGTCGTCTGTGATTTGGGTGTGGCCTTGCATCCACATCCTCTCTGCCAGTCCTTTGTATCTTCCCACTCTAATGCTGTCTCTTCAGCATTAGCTGCTAAGTGGTTCCAGCATATGTCTGATACAATTTTCTAATGACTGATGCATTATTCTCACTACTGATTTGTCAGCAGGACTGCCATCTGTGCCTGAAAATTCAAAACGAACTGAAATGTATGCTTTAATAGAGCAAGCGGGAAAATGGAGAATTAAAAGGAATCATTCTAGCTCTGTCTATTAATCTCTGATATTTAAACTCACAGCAAGATAATTGTGGAAGGAAATGAAGTTACATAAGATTTTTCTGAACACTCAGAGGAACTTGACATAATTTTATGAATTAAAAAATATATGTCTTGACTATTTGTATGGATGTTGTTACATCTGTTTGCTCCCTAGTGCTTGTAAAATAGAACTGTTCTAGATACTTGACTGGGAAGTGGAGAGGATACAGCTAAAGACAAAGTCTCTTAGTCGACAGCATAATTTAATTTGTCTATGTATGAAATTTGGTCATATTGTTAGGTGTATACTGTTATTTCTAGCATTTAGATAACTAGAAATCAATATCTATAATGTGATTGATTGTCTTTTGAATCATGTCTAAGCTTTTTTACAGTCCACATTTTATCCCCCCCCAGTCCATCTTCTGACTGTTACAGATCCCATATCTCCCCTACAATCTCCGTGAGGATGTCTTAACTCCCCCCACACCCATCCTACCAAACATCTCTACTCCCTGGGTCATCCAGTCTCTTGAGGATTAGGTACATCTTCTATGACTGAAGCCGGACCTGGCAGTCTTCTGCTGTATATGTGTTGGAGGCCTCATATTATCTGGTGTATGTTGCCTGGTTGGTGGTCCAGTGTCAGAGATCTCAGGGGTCCAGGTTACCTGAGACTGCTGGTCCTCCTACAAGTTTGCCCTCCTCCTCAGCTTCTTCCAGCTTTTCTCTAATTCCACCACAGGGATCAGCAGCTTCTGTCCATTGGTTGGGTGTTAATATCTGCATCTGATTCTTTCAACTGCTTGTTTGGGTCTTTTGGAAGGCCACCATGATAAGACTTTTGGTTAGCACACCATAGCCTCAGTAATATTGACAAGACTTGAGCTAGATCCAGCTTTGGACCTATTGCAGGACCTTCTTTTTCTCAGGATCCTCTTCGTTTTTGACACTGCAGTTCTTTCAGACAGGAAAAATTCTGGGTCAGAGTTTTTGACTATGGGATGGCAAACCCATCTCTTACTTGATGCCTTGTCTTTCTGCTGGAGGTGGGCTCTATAAGTTCCCTCTCCCCACTGTTAGGTCCCTCCCTTTGAGTCCTGAGAGCCTCCCACCTCCCAGGTCTCTGTTACATTCTGGAGGGTCCCCCCCACCTCCTACCTCCTGAAGTTGCCTGTTTCCATTCTCTCTGCTGGCCCTCATCTTCAGTCCCGTTCCTATCACCTAATACCTGATTATTTTGATGAACATTTAAATTTACCAGTAGAAGACAGATCACAATTAGAGACAGGTATTAGACAAAAATAAACCTGATATAGTAATGTTTTATAGGTAATTATCCAAATATTCTATCAAAGGTCTTATTACATATGAAAAATACTTAGTATCCTTTAAACAGAACTTTTAGTTACATTTATGACAATTTAATTGTGGATAAATAAGCTTTTATATTTAGTTGTTCTTTATGGCCAGAGGCATTGGATCCCCACCAGATGCAGTTATAAATAAGGGAAGATGGCTCAGTTAGTAAAACAGAAGGACAAGTATTTATATATCCTGTATTCAAATTAAAAGCAGGCTGTAAGGGCAAGCACTTGTAATTCAAGCGATAATGAGGTATATACCAGGAGAATCCCCTGGGATGATCTCAAATCGGTGAATGTTAGGTACAAACGTGCACACATAAAAAGCTAGATAAATTATAAGCTTGGAACAGCTGTCTTTTTCATTACTAATACATCAATAATTCAGAAACACTGAAAATAATGAAATGAGTTCAAGGAATGAGGATGTAGTGTTAAGTTTAGTAATTTGCTCTTTAGTATGCAATTTGTTATTGTACAACTGCAGTTTTTAATATGACAAACATCCTTACTAAAGTTTGTGACCAAGCTAAATTCCCCAACAAATGCTTTAAGTATGCTTACTACAAAATAGGATGAGAAATGGGAAAGAAGAATGTAGTATAAAGAAGTATTAGACTTGACTATATATTTATAGAAAATCATGATGAGGAAAGGCATGGTAATACATGCCTTTAATTCCAGCATTTGGAGGCAGCAGAGGAGGATCCTTGTGATTTCAAGTAGAGCCTCATTTACATAAAGAGTTCTAGGTCAGCAGGGCTACAGAGTGAGGCCTTGTCAATTAATTAATTAATGTGAACTATAAAGAAGTCATTGGAAAATGGCATGTTAGATCATATTATTTGCTGCTTGAAGGTAAATGACAATTCAGCATTGATTTACTAAGAAACTTTACTATTGACTAGTGCTAGAGTATGTGGGTCATGACTGGTTTACAAAGAGTCTGAGACATTCAAAAGTTTACTTTAAAATATACTTCAGCCTTTGGATCACTTTCTGCTAATTGGGCTGCCTTGTGGCCTCAGTGGAAAAGAATGTGCCTAGTGTTTCTACTGCTTGAGGCTTGATATGCCTGGGTAGGCTGATGTCCACAGGAAGCCTCCACTTTTCTGGGGAGAAGGGAAGGAGGGTGTGTTGGGAGGGAGGGAAGGTGCTTATACAACTCTTTGTATCTGAAACTGCTCAGGTGTAATGATCAAAACTATAAACAGGACCATATTCCCCTGTATGTAGCCAAATGTAGCTCTCTCACTACATACTAGAACTTTCTCCAGAGTCCTCGACCATCAAATTATGAAACTAAATTTCACCCTTTGACACCTTGTTTCTATTATCATCTGTGTCATTTAATTCTCAAACTGGCCACTGGATCTCTTTCCTGTACATCTTTATCACTCATTTAAAAAATGTACACTGGAGATACCAGGCCAGTTCTTAGGTTCCTTCACAGTTGTTCGTGGACATAGTCTTCATCCATGTGGGAGAACAGTCAGCTCTTTAGGTTGAATTCACCCAACACATGAGTCTCTCTTGCTGACACATAATTCAGAGTCAATTAATGTATGAAATATGTAGGCAAAGGTGAGTGTGACTACAAATTCAATAGACACATTCAATATGTTTATGTAAATAAAGACATTTACTTGTCTTTGGGAATAGGCTATTGCCCTGATAAATTAGAGTCCTAAATTCTGTGAGATAAAAATGTGTAAGGCAGTATAGCCTAATGTTATTTTCTATACAATCTTATATGATTTGTCAAACTCATTACCCTTCAGTAATTTAATAGAGTTCTTATTCATCTTTGCCTTATGCTTTTATACTGCAGTATAATTGCTTTCTTCCAAACATCAAAGTCACAACAAAGCCTTCACTTCATTTGATTACGTGGTAGAAATGAATTCATTCTATTACAGAATAAATATGAGTGCTTTAAATCATGCACAAGCATTTGTTTATTGGAAAGAAATTTTAATGTAGTGAAGCTAGTGGTTTTCATTTTCACCCTTGTCCATCATTTTTTAAGTATATTGTCAGTGTTCATCAAAATATACCTAAACTTGGGATTGATTTGAACTGATAGTATTTCAGATAAACAGTTATAAACGTTCACATCTGTATTGGTCAGGATCTGGCAGAGCCTCTCAGGGAACAGCTATACCAGGCTTTTGTCAGAAAGTGCTTCTTGGCATCTGCAATAGTATCCTGGGTTGGTGTTTGCAGGTGAACTGGATCCCTGGTTGGGGCAGTCTCTGGATAACTTTTCCTTAAGTGTTTGCTCCACTCTTTGGCCCTGAATTTCCTTATGATAGGAGGAATTCTGGATTATTATTTTTGTGGTGGTTGGGTGGCCCCATCCCTCAACTGGGGGTCATGCTTATCTATAGTGTGCTATAATTATATAAACAGTCCAGTTGCACAGACTGAGTGTCTAAAACTATCTAACAGTTCTTTGCTCAGAATAACCATGTGAACAAAGACCATTGCTTATAAAAGCAAACCATGAAAAAAAATACTGTCCTGAATGGACCATGTTAAAGGGAGAAGTTCCAATGGAGAATTGTATTCCTATGACGGCATGATATGGTCCCATAAATATGATACTTTTAGATGCTTCTTATGAATAAAATATATATAACAAGCTTGAAGCAAAACCAGAAAAATCACATTAATTCTCTCTTTCAGACACACATTATACACACAGAATCACACACACACACACGATATTGACAGAAAGCACAGTAAAGGATAACTCTAGTCACTACTGTGGGAATGCTTGCTTATATAACTTCCTGAGTAATATAAGTAACCAATAATGCTCCACAGACCAGCTCAGATGAAACTTTGAATTCTCTTTTCTTTATCTTTGTTCAATATATATCTTTTTACATATAAATGACAAATTTAAAGTAACGAAGTTAAAAATTTTCAGTGCATGAAATGTAGAAACCAGTGCTCCCTAGGGACTAAGTGTTCCATTCATTGTATGTTCTGAGGACTAGAGAGCAGAGAAGATGAGTTTGCCTAAATAAACCAAAAACAACAACAAAACCAAAAAGATTAAATTATTATCAAAATTTGTACAATTTATTAAATTCAAAACCTGCCATCTGGATTCAACTTCAAAATATGGCTGCTGCTTTGAGCCTCTTGAAAATGATGGGTTGATAGCCTCCAAAACTTCAGAACAGCACTCTTCCAGTGTACTTGATGTCATGAAAGAAGTGGTCATTCCATGCATACAGCATCGATCACTATGTGTTATTGACAACTGAACATTTGGTATTTTACTGTGATGTGGCAGTTAAATTTTTGACTTCAAGTAATTACACTTAATTACGATCACCATTGAACAACTACCCATATCTAACAGCACAGTTTTAAGCAAAAATGCAACCACTGCCTCATATAAATATGTTTGT
Organism: Rattus rattus; assembly: GCF_011064425.1. Classification (NCBI taxonomy): domain Eukaryota; kingdom Metazoa; phylum Chordata; class Mammalia; order Rodentia; family Muridae; genus Rattus; species Rattus rattus. The sequence continues at coordinate 80,572,604 of NC_046159.1, read as the reverse complement.
CTACTTACATATATTATATCCTTGTGGATATAATCACAAGGACTTATAAGTATATGTCTAAATTTCAAATTATCTGCTGTTTGTATGTCTAATCAAATTCTTTTATACAGTGATACTTTATGAAGGAAAAGTGTTTTTATAATAAATCTATATTACAGACTATAAGCAAGCACTGTAGGTTTTGGTGTTTTAAGCATACAACTAGAAAAAAGATGTAAAATTTATTATAGCTTTTTAACTTAGAGGGTATTTGATATATATATATATATATATATATAGTGCTGAGAAGTGCTATGTTTATGAGCAGATTAAGAAATAAAATAAAATGCATAGATAAGTCATGTACATGAATTCTGTACTTAGAATATAAATACTGAGCCCATGATAATTGCTTTCTGGACATCACATTTGTCCCACTGATCTCAAAATTGACCAGAATGCTTCCCTTCTCCTAATCTCATCATAAAAAGAGCAGAGAAAACATAAGCAAAAAGGAAGTTTAAACTTTGTTTAACGCAAATAAACACAAGCTGGAAACCCTAACACTTAGTGTCCTGGTGTAGGATATGATTTTATATATAGCAATTATTTCATTTCCTGAGAATTAAAGCCATGCTCTTCTTAAGGAATATATCATTTACATTTAGGAAGCACACCATTGTTTATTTTTAATACTGTTTACAGAATATAAGAACTCAATAAAATTTAGATTACATAAAACTTCAAAATGAAACAAGAAAACTGCAACAGGACAATGTGATCTAAGTGCAATAACCACACCAACAAAACAAGCAAAAAGCAAAACAGTTAGAGATATAAATAAAAATATATCTGAATTTTAAAACAATGTGGATAATTTGGGAAGTATTCACTATTAATCTGAGTGAAATAAATTGTATTTGATCTAAAATACTTCCTAAGAAAATTTATAGAGTAGTAAACAATAATGCTCCACAGACCAGGTCAGGAGAAACTTTGAATTGTCTTTCTTATGTGATCATTTTAAATCAAATAGAATATTTATTCAAGTTCTAAAGTAACAGCAAATATTTAAAAATAAATAGTTTTCATGATATAATAACAAAGTTCCGGAAAAAAGAACTTTAATCAGTAGGTATCTAAATAAGTGAACAAAAGAATGAATGAATCCACTCAATAAGAATGTATGTGTGTTTATATGTATTGAGATACATATATATATGATATATATCATATACATAATGTATGTAAATATAAAGATATTAACACAATACTCATAATGTACAGAACCAGCAAGATTTTTAAAAAAAACATTAAATCATATCACATACAGGCTTTGAAGAAAGGAAAATAACCAGTAAAGTGAAGGTAGCAATTTTTACAATCAAAACAAATATGTAGATAAAGTGTTAACATTTTACCTTATATATTTGTACCTAAAAGGTAAATATTAAGGAAATCTATGCTCAATAAGGGCCATATAGATAGGTGGCCAGAGAACAGAACTATTAGAAATACATAAAGAGTAATAATTTAGAAATTATAGAAACTGAAAATTTATCTACAAAAGAACAAATAATTAATATTACACAGGTGCTATACAAGTATTTGTGGATCATCTATCTTTCTACCTACTTACCTACCTACCACCTCCCTATATAGATACCTTATACTTAGTTTCTGTCATTGAGCACTAGACTATTATGAGTAAAAACATGGGGTAGGCTGGGCAATGGCTTGACACTTAAGAGCATATTATCCCAAAGCCTAATGGGAAGTCAGGCTTTTTCCATAAACCTCTAACCGTACCTCCCAGGGATCTGATAACCTCTTTTTTGTCGGCAAATGCACAAGTCTACACATGCTTGCATTCGTGTGTAGCAATCATTTTGGATCAAAACTGTATAAATGGGAATGCAATTCAGTAAGAGAGAAATTGCATAGCATATGGTCCCCTTGGATTCAAACTCTACAGGAAAGACACAAAGCCAAAGAAAGCTAGACTTTATTTTCAAGACACAAAATATTATCAAATAATTAGAACACCATGCTTAACATATTAGTATGCAAGTGAATCAGGTGAAACAATCAAATTTAATTTGTCAATTTAAAAGTGAAAAATCCAATATTAATGGCAGTGAAAGACGTGAAAAGGAATGCAAGATATTTTAGCAATGTGAAACATGTTGAGTATCTAATAATGTAGAATAATAGAATAATTCTATTCCTGGAAGTCATTACTGGATTTTAGTGCACATAGACAAAAAAATATCTCAATATGGGTATTTATTGGAGCATCAATCATATTGACAAACAAAACATAAAGTAGTAGGATGAATGGTTGTTGTTTACTGAATGTAGTGTAGTTGAAAATGGCTGGTTTTAACAATGAAGTATTATTTATTAATAATTTAAAATTAATTTTAAGCACACCAATTATTTATAGATTTCTTATAAGCCATCACTAGTGCTAGCCTGTAATCCAAGACACTTGAGAGGCTGAAGCAAAAGTGAAGCAAGTTTAAGTGCAGCCGGAGCACTGGGCATTTCTGTACGAGAGTCTCAGAAAAAAAAAAAAAAAAAAAAAAAAGACCTGGACGATCAATGGTAGAGTGTGTAGGATACTGTTTCAATGTCTAGGATTGGAGAGAAGTTTTGTTTTATTTTCATTTTGTTTTGTTTTAAATTGTTAATTTAATTTTTGAGAGCATAACTGCATAATTTCCTCCTTTCCATTTTTAATCTAAACCCCCCATTTACCCTTCTATGCTCTTTCAAATTCTTGTTCTTTTCTTTTCTTCATTAGTTTTATATACATACATATATGTACAGTTCTAATTCCATAAATACATAGACATAAATAATTCATTATGTACAATGATACTTATATTTGTGTTCTTAAGGCTGACTTAAGATAACCAAATGGTGTCCTGTTCCCAGGAGAAGGCTATTTTTCTCTCTCAGCTTTCCTTAATTTCATGTACGTGTGTGTGTGTGTGTGTGTGTGTGTGTGTGTAGTGTTGAGGCTTCCAGTAACATCTAAATATATTCATATTATCATATCTTGTTATTGTTTTTGTTTAATTCATGAGGAGGCAATCAGGTTTGTGAGACTTTATGAATGTAGCTTCTGACATTCTGAGGAGACACATTTTCAAAGCAAACTCCCTGATCCTCTGGACCTTAAAATCTTTCTACCTTATCTTTAAACACAAGTCACACATAAAAGAAAACCTATAAGAATAACAGGTGTTTCTCAAAGAAAATGTTGGAAGTCAGAAGAGCTTAGAATAATACATTCCTAGTCCTAAAACACCATGACAACCCACATAGATTTATATACCCAACAAAACTAACAATATGTTTGAAGGAGAAGGAAAAGCATTCCACAATATAAAGAACCTTTAAAAATTCAATCTAAGCTGGGCCATAGTGGTGCACATCTTTTATCTAAGCACTCAGGTGCCAGGACTACACAGGGAACCCCTGTCTTGAAAACAAACAAATCCAATAAAAAGAATTCTTCACATTAGCTCTGTAATAAGCTGTAAAAATGATAAGGTAGGTAACATTTGTTGTAAAGAAAGGATTTGTGGCAGAACAGGCAAAAAGGAACATAAGTATAAAGAATTACAGAGTCATCACTTAACTTTTTGCTCGTTCCATTTGTGAACCTTGGATAGTTCAATATAAAGGTAGGGACATCTGCTTTGACTACTAAGCTGAATGTAATAAAGTAGATAAAGTCAAAACAAGGAAAACAAAACAGAAACAAAAATACAACAAAGCAAAACAAAACAAGAGTTAAAATTTTTCCATTTTGTTACCAGGCACTGCTTAGGGTACAGCACAGGCATTTGGAAATTTACAGGTGGATCTGAAATATGGCCTAAGTTACACAACCTCACTCTTAAAGGGAAGAGAAAACAAATCTAGGTTAAAGTACAAATTTAGTTTAGATTATCCAATACTAAAATTTTCATAATTTACAGTTTTGTCACAATAGGATTAAAACTGAAAAGCTTAAAGTGGCACAATGTGCATAACTCATATTTTAAAATATATAACTCAATTAAAATGCATCTACTGTTCACCTAATTTATTGTACTTTCAGGAACTAATAGACTGGGTTCGCTTTTAGGTTTGTGAAATAATAGTTGTGTACTCTCAGTGTGATCTTTGTGTACAACTCTGAATTCTGGGAATGAAACTAGCGGTCTTTGGCAGGAGAACATTTCTATAAATTACATTACCATCTAAATGACAGAATGAATAAGGACAGGACTGCCCAGCTGGAAAGAAAACAGGAGAGTGCAATAAGCTCCACTTACATAGAAAGCCAAGATATGAAATTGCAAACATAGAATACGGCTATGTAGACAAGGAAAAAACTAGGAAAGAAATATGTTCTTATACACTTTTTTAAAGATTAAATCACCTTATTTACATTCCAAATGTTGCCACACATCCCACTCCAAGAGTTCTTTGTCCTATCCTCCCTTCCCTTTGGCTCTGAGAGAGTGCTCCCCCTCCCACCCAACCACCTATTCCCCAACCTCACACCTGCCGCAGCATCCCCCTCTCTAGGGCATCACATCTCTACAGGGTTAGGTGCACCCTCTCTCACTGAAGCCAGAAAAGGCAGTCTTCTCTTGCATATGAGCCAAAGGCCACGAATCAGCCCATTTATGCTCTTTAGTTGGTGGTTTTGTTTCTGGGAGTTCTGGGTGGGTGGGGCGTTCTGGGTTAGTTGATACCGTTTTATTTCCTATGTGGATGCAATCGTCTTCAGCTCCTTCGATCTTTCCCCTAACTCTTCCATTGGCGTCCTCGAGCTCAGTCCAATGGTTGGCTGTAATTATTTGCATCTGTCTTAGTCAGCTGTTGGTAGAGACTCTCAGAGGACAACCATGCTAGACTCCTATCTACAAGTAGAACATGGTATCAGTTATGGTGTCTGGGATTAGTAACTGCCCATGAGATGGGTCCCAAATTGAACAGATTACTGGATGGCCTTTCCTTCAATCTGTGCTCCATATTTTGTCCCTGCATCTCTTTTAGACCTGAATACTTTTGGGTCAAAATTTTTGAAAGTAAAAGGATAGGCCCATCCGTCTACTGGGGGCCTTGTCTTTCTACCAATGGTGGTCTCTTAGGCTCCATATCCGAACTGTTGGGCATTTTAGCTAAAGTCATCCCCATTGAGTCTGGGGAGCTTCTTCCATCCAAGGTCTCTAACAGAGAACAACTATAGCTGATAAACAACTTCGGCAAAGTAGCTGGATATAGAATTAAACAAATTATTAGCCTTCCTTTACACAAATAATAAATCGCCTAAGAAAGAAATTAGAAAAACAACACCTTTCACAGTAATCACAAATAATATGTAATATCTTGGTGTGACTCTAACTGAGCAAGTAAAAGATAGGAATGAGAAGAATTTCAAGTCCCTGAAGAAAGAAATCAAGGAGACCTCAAAAGACGAAAAGATTTCCCATGATCACAGATTGGTAGAATTAATATAGTAAAAACGGCTATCTCACCAAAAGAATGTACAGATTCAGTGCAATGCCCATAACAATTATTCATGGGCATAGAAAGAGCAATTCTCAACCTGATATGGGAAAACAAAAAACCCAAAATAGGTAAAATTATTCTCAACAATAAAAGAACTTCTGGGGGAATAACCATCCCTGACCTCAAGCTGTATTACAGAGCAATAATAATAAAAACCAAAAGCAACCAACCAGACAACCAAGCAAACAAAACCTCATGATATTGGTATAGAGACAGACAGATTGATCAAAGGAATAGAGTTGAAGAACCATAAATTAACTCATACAGTCATGGACACCAGATCTTTGAGAAAGAGGCAAAACCATACAATGGAAAAAAAGAAGGATTCTCAAAGATGGTTGTAGTATAACTTGTGGTCTGCATGTAGAAGAATGCAAATTTATCCATATTTATCACCTTTTGTTAAACTCAAGTCCAAGTGGATCAAATAACTCAACATAAAACCAGATACACTGAATCTAATAGAAGAGAAAGTGGGAATAGCCTCTAACACATTGGCACAGGGAAAATTTTTGGAACAGAACACCAACAACTCAGGCTGTAAGATCAATAACTGACAAATGGTACCTCCTAAAATTGAAAAGCTTCTTCTGTAAGGCAAAGGACACTGTCAATAGAACAAAAGGAGAACCTACAGATTGGGACAAACATCTGATAGAGGGCTAATATCCAAAATATATAAAGAACTCTAGAAATTGTACACCAATAAAACCAAAATCTCAATTTAAAAATGGGGTACGGGGTAAACAGTTGTCAATCTCGAATGGCTGAGAAGCATTTAAAGAAGTGTTCAACATTTTTAGTAATCAAGGAAATTCAAATCAAAAAGATTCTGGGATTTCACCTTATGCCAGTCAGAATGGCTAAGATCAGGGAAAGGGTATGGGAGAGGGTGGAAAGCAGATAATAGTTGAAATGTAAATACATAAAGTAGCCAAGAAAAATACATTAAAAAAAAGTCAAGAGGCGTCACATGTTGGTGAGAATGTGGAGAAAGAGGAACACTCCAGCATTTTGGGTGGGTGTGCAGACTTGTACAATCACCCTAGAAATGAATCTGGTGGTTCCTCAGAAATTTGGAAACAGTTCTACCTGAAGACCCATCTGTACAATTCCTGGGCATATACCCAAAAGATCCTCCACAATACCACAAGGACAAATGCTCCATTATAGTAATAGCACTCTTGTTCATAAGACCCAGAGTCTGGAAACAACCCAAATGTCCCTCAACTGAAGAATGGATACAGAAAATGTGATACATTTACACAATGGAATACTTCTCAGCTATTAAAACACGAACAACATGAAATTTTCAGGCAAATGGATAGAACTAGAATATATCACCCTGAGTGAGGTAACCCACACTCAAATGGACATGCAGTCTATGTACTCAATGATAAATGGGTATTAGGCAAAAAGTACAGAATACCCATGATACAACTCATAGACTACATGAAGTTTAACAAAGAAGACTCAAGTGAGGATGCTTCAATCACATTTAGAAAGTAGAAAACCAGAATCATTGAAGGCAGAGGGAGGGATCTGGGAGGGAAAGGGGAAATTGAAGGGGAAAGGGGGTGCATAATCATGTATAGAGGGAGACTAGAGGGGTAGCCCAGAGGGCCAGGAGAATGAATAGAATTATGTAGCTGGGGGAGTGTTGATGGGGTGGGTGACCTCTCCATAGTATATAGTTTTGAAAGTACTTAATCTTAATCATACATCTGCCTACACGAAATCACTAATAATTTGTATACAAACACGTAATTATTTAAACACAATATTCTTCATTCAAATTTTAGAATGATTGTCAATAACAATGTTCCAAACTTTTACTTCTTCCACAGTGACACTTATTAAAACTTTGATTACATAGTAGACTTTCATCCATCTTAGAAAATTGAGATGTGCAGATACTGAAGGCTATATGTGGGTTTTATCTGAATAAAAACACGTGTGTATCCGAATAAAAACACGTGTGTATCCATGGTACAGATGCAGGGACATGCAAGATAGAGAATCATGGGAGTTGTTAACAGAGGGAGAAATCTTAGGTATTTTAGCTTGAGCTGAATAGACAGAAGGAAACATTTCATGTATCACATCCAGTTGAACATTGAAAAGAGAGGTGTGTATCAGTTTTATGGGACAAAAGAAAGAATCAGTGAAGGTAAGGGTGGGGAGAAAGGATATAGGATCTAAGTAGCTGCAATTTTAAGAATATCAGTTTGAGAATTGAAGTCCCCCAGCTGTCCTACCAAGAGTCAACTTATCCTTTTGATAGATTTGTGTCATGAGGATGTCACTCCAGTGAAGAGGACAAAGGCCTGACACCATAATTTGCCAGTGAAGGGATTTTCCCCAAAAATGGATTCCTGCATTCCAGCATAGTTGCTGAGTGTGGATTTTGTTTAAGTTATTAAGGGTATGCACATCGAAGTCTCTCAAGTGTACCACCTAAAGCCTAATTTAAAGGATAAGCATCTATAACATGCTGATAAGGTCATTACCAAAATATACTGCTAAAATGCTATTAAGGTGTTCTGTTTGCTAATTTTCCCTGTTTCTAATTCAAAACATTAAACTATGTTATGGAAAGCTGACCATGCAAATCCGTTTGTTTTTCTTTAAGTACTTAGTAAAATCTTAAGAAAATCTTTATCTTATAAACTGAAAGGAAGAAAGAACAGAAAAGAAAACCTGAATAGACTGAACCAATTCTCTATTTAGCACATAAATTAAATTCAGTGATAAACATGAGTCAAGTGAATAGTAGGTTAAGCTGTTATTTGTTTTTATATTTTATAGTTGTAATATTTGCCAAGTATAGGTGAATAAAAATATGCCGAATTTTCAAAAAGCAATATATGTTATCTTAAACTATTAAAATATGTTTCAACCAAACTGTGCCAATTGCCTATACTTTGAATTATTATTATTTTTTAAAACTCAAATATCAGTGAACTTTCCCAAAGTTTCAAATTACATGTGCTTTTGCATTTTATGCTTTAGAACTTTCAGTAATGAGCGAAGTATAATCATTGAAGAAATGATGCTAAAAAACGTCGACCAGGTGAAAGATTCAAAATAAATTGGGAAATACCTTGTGAATTGTGAACTATGAAAATGCGCCTGTCGGAGGAGCCCTGGGAGCTTCTCCTGAGCTTCTCAGTCAGCTCTCATGGCCTGTTCCAGCCTCATGCTCCTCTCTCCACTAACTTTGATAAAGACAGACTATAAGCTTATAACATTCAGTTTTGTGATTCAACAATTCATCTGATTCCCATTTATTTCTTTAAAGGAAGTCATCAATTGGCTGGGATTTTTTTCTTCTGCCATGATTCTGAAAGATGTTTTAATTAAAAGTAAAGCCAAGAGTCTAAGCAGATATCTTAATTAGCACTTTACCACAGAAACAAACCCTGCGCTGGAGCAGCTATTGTAGAAATGAGTAACTGCAGAAGCAGTTTTATTCCACAGAAGGTAAACTTGGTTTTATCTACTTAGAAAATATGTACTTCACACTGACTCTATTTTGCTTTGTCTCATTCATCTAGGAATGTTGTATCTTTCTAATAAACTAAATTAAAATTCGAACGAAAACAGCACTGAACTTGAGCACTGTAAAATGATTTGTAGCATAGGATGGAGCCCTTGTGTGGAGCTACAATAAGGATCAATTGTCACTTTCTTCACCTACAAATATTAGAGAATTCACAGCAGAAACTTTTTAATTATCTTAATTGCATCAGAGTTTATATTTATTTGTCTTCTACTATCGTTTTACTTTGAGATCCTGACTTCTAAAATCTAGATGTTCCTATTTCTTCAAAAATGTATTCAGACTTTTCACCAAGTACTACTGGAAATGCTCAAATGGACAATGTCAGTAAGATTTTGTATATAGGATTCAATAGTCATCTAAGATATGATTAGTTCACAGTTTTATAGAATTAGTTAATCTCTTGAAGAGCAAAAATAACTGAGAGGCAAAAAGTACACACTACTCAGGCTGTATATCATGTTTCAATTATTTCTAGATGTGTTTACTTCATCTATAAACTGGCAAAGATGTTATGAGTCACACCAATACAAGCACCTAGAGTCATATTCAGTGCAAATAACAAGGTGTATTATTCTATTAGTTCCTCTTTTTCTCAGATATTCTATCTTAAAATTCAGGAAGAAAAACAATGTTATGCATATAAGATCTAAAATTTATTTTGACTCAGTGTAAAAATGTCAAAATCTTGGCCTTTTTACCTGAATTCTTGTCAAACCAAGGTTTTATTTTTCTCAAGTATATAGTGGGTTGGTAATGATAAACACACTCCTTGTCTTCATGTACTTGAAAGGAATAGAAATTTTCCTGTCTGTATCACGTGAAGTCCTCCATGTCTGTTATCTCTGGCAATTGCACTCTAAATTATGGCAAGAATGAATGGATGGATTTGCTTTGCTTAGTGTTATTTATTCCAAATTTTTCTATCTTTGTGAGAGACTGGATTGAAATTGGGACAAAAATCAACAGATCTTTTTATAGTTGAAAGCAAAGGTTCATGTCCTATACTTATTCAAAGTAGGGCAGCCTCATTTTGTTTCTTAATGGGAGACTGACCTGATGTAAAAACTCCACTAAGATTGTACTGAGGAATCAGGCCAATTGGCAAGTGCTCTATGTGGATGTTTCTCATTTACTAATAGTGAAATATTGAACTATAGTAAATATATAATTATGAATTCCTTAACTGTAAAATGATAAAATTTCTTAAAAGACCATTTAGAGATATGCTGGATCAATATACAATTGTATCATCTGATAGGCAAAACAAAATTGTAACTAGTAGGATTGTTATTCTTCTGTAATGGCAAAAGGTATTCCTCATGATTTAGACACATTTTGATTGACATTATTAACCATTAGGTTAATTAGAGATATCAAAATGGGTTAAATACTTTTTCTAAACTTGGTTAAATCATTTTTCTAGTTCTTTATAGAATTGAAAATAGTTTTTGCAAGTAGTTCTTCAATAACAAATGTTTCATGAACATCACTGACAGAAAAAGTGACTTCATACTGGCTTCACATGTTTAATGTCATCACTCCAGCCCTACTTTACATATGGAACAGTGAGGGAAATTGTGTTGAACTCCAAACCATACATCTCTTTCCGTCTTTCCTCATCCCATCTCTCTGTCTCTGTGACTATCTCTGTGTCTCTGACTGTCTCTGCCTATTTCTTTCTGCCTCTCTGTCTCCATCTCTGTGTCTCTGTATATCTGTGTCTGTCTGTGTCTGTGTCTCTCTCTCTCTCTCTCTCTCTCTCTCTCTCTCTCTCTCTCTCTCTCTCTCTCTCTCTCTGCATTCTCGACAGTTGTTTGTTTTCTGTGATTGATAATTTTTAAAGTAGCTTGCTATACAAAGCTTTATACAAGTAGACCATTGCATTGAACATATGGTTTGAACTCCATGGCAAAGTAAAACTGTGATCGAAAATTTAAATTTTAGACTCTTTCTTACTTTAAACTTGATAATATCCTGGTAGAATGAAAATACTACACTGCAGCATAATGAACCTTACTGGAAGACACTTTGATTCTTTGAATCTGTGAGTATTAGGCAGTCTTCATTTTAAACAAAATCTCTAGGTATCCTAAGTAGCTGTAGACTTTTCTGAAGGATAATCGTCATAGAAAACACCCTGTATTTACTTCTGGCTTGATAAGATATCTGCAACAGATGATGGAAAGAAAGTCTCATATTAATAAATACAGTAGAGAAGAGGTTTGCTCATAATCACAGTGGTGTCTGCATGCTGGGGCTTTATTGAATTGGTTTATACATTACTTGAGTCAGATGTCTGACGACTGGAGACCAAGAAGTTATATGCACTTAGACTAAGAATACCCAGGAAATATTGAGCTATTCCGAAGCTACATAGTCCAAAGAAATTATACTGAGGTAGCAAAACTCTGATACTAAATATTTCACACTCATTAACTGAATTAATGTTCAGTAGAACCAGGAAACATATCAAGAACATGCTCTATTTAATGAAATCAGTGAAAAACAAAATTTTTGCTAATTGGAGACCTTGTTGCATTTTCTGTCCCAATGTCTGAATGTTTCCTCATCAACATACACAGCATACCTTTACTCAAACAGAGCGAATACAAATAGTTAAGATTTTACTTTTTAGGAGGTGAGAGAAATAAACTAATAAAGAACAAAGTATGAATATTAATGCATGTAAAGTATAATTCAGCCCATAAATGACTATTTGATAGGAGGTAAGTGATATGGTGCTTTCATTATTTTCCTGAGGAATATATCATCATCTAAATTATATGAAGATGAAAATTAGGAAAATTGTGTTTCCAATTTGAGTGTAAGAGGACAGGAAACTGGAAATTTCTAGGGTTGTATTTATCAGATCTTATACCACCCATGAATATAGTGTATCAATATAGAAGCCTAGCATTTTGTTTAAGGACAAAATCAATTCCAGAGTCATTAAATTAAGCAGATATATTCAGCAATAAACAACACAGTGAAATTCATTTGTTTACTATTCATCCAAAATTAATTTTGTGATTTTTTTCAGTTTTTTTAGAATGCCTTTTATTTATTCTGTGGCAATGTCATATGTATAATACCATGTGCCTTAATCATACAATCATCCAAGTCCTCACACATTAACTAACCCCTACATAGTACCTAGCACATTTCCTGCCTTCATGATTTCTATTTCTCCCTTCCATCATCTTTCCCTCCCTCTATAAGAACTTGAGTCAAATTCTTATCTGATCAAATGCTAATCTATACAGTCTCCTTGTGCAGGTGTCTATAACAGCTGTAAGTTTATGGGTGCAGAAGTTACATTATGTGAGGAAGTCAGAATTTGACAACATGCCTCCTCATCCCCCAGCTTCTATACTTGTTAAATCCCTTTTATGTGATGTAGGTATGAAGGGATGTCATAATATATGTCCTTTATAAGGCTGAGCATCCAATAGTCACTAACTCTCTGTATTCTGACAAGCTTGTGTCTCTATGTTGGCTGCTGTCCACTTCAAAAAGCTTCTCTGGCCAAAGCTTGAGAACTGTATCAATCTATGAATGTAAGCATAAATATTCAGAAGTCTGTTTGACGGCATAACCACTCAACAAAGTACAAGTTTTACTCCTAGTGAAGTATGCACATAAACCCCTAGGGGTATGATAACTTAATCCATGGGGTTCTGACTAGGTTTACTGATTCATACTGAATTCTCTTTCTTGGAGGAGCTTCATATGAAAGCAAAAAAAATGGTTGGTTATCCTTACATCTTTCAAGTTCCTGTTGTACATCTTACCTGAATGATTTGTATTATGGCATTGAAGTTTCACTGGTGGGTCCATGATTTTCTTCTCCTTTTCTTTGTGGAACACATAGCACATTTTGATCCGATAAAACTGTTAAGGAAAATGTTCTTGCCAGTTATGGCTTGAATTATCCATATCCTGCAACAAGTTTCTATGCATGAACAAAAATTTCCATGTGTACATTACCACATTTTACATATACATTGATTAGTTAATATATATTTAGGAAGATTTTATTTCAAGCTCTTGTGATTAAATCATAAGTGAATGTATATGTACAAGTATTTCTCTTGAAAGATTAAGAATCCTCTGTGAATATGCCCAAGGATGGTGTTTTGGATCATGTGACAATTCTATTTCTAATATTTTCAGAAATTTCCATACCAAATTCGATAATAACTACAACAATTACAAGTTCCCCAAATGGTAATTAGATTTTCTCCTTTTCCACTTACCATTTCCAAGCACTTATCATTTATTTTCTTAAAGAAAGCTTTCCTGAATAGGGTGAGAAAAACTCTCAAAAGTATTTTAAATCATGTTTCATGATGGCTAAGAAGATTGAAATCATTTGTAACTGTTAGTCTCTGAATTTCTTCTTTTGATAACTGCACAGTTCCACAATGCATTTTAATTGATTTTTATGTTTATAGTATCTAGGTACTTTAGTTCTTTTTACACTTAAGATTCTAATCCTCAGACAAATATATAATTTTCAAGCTTTCAGAGACTTTGTCTCTTTACTTGATTAATAGTGTCCATTTCTATAAAACAACTCTGTAGTTTCATTAGTACTCACGTGCTGAATATAAGCCTTAATTCTTTCGTGACCAGAGTAATATTCAGAAAGATCTTACTGATGCCTATTCCAAAGAGTGAACACTCTGCTCTTTTCTGCATCATTTTCAGAGGTTGTGATCTTGAGTTGAAGTCCTTGTTCACTTCGGAGTTGATTTTTTTTGTATGTGGTGAGAACTAATGATTTGGTGTCATTCTTCTACATGTAATCACCCAATTCCATTTTTTTGGTGTTTTTCTTCCATGTTCATATTTTTAAAATCTTTGACTTGTTCTTGGGGCATCTATTTTATTTCATTGTTTTATATGTTTATTTTTATGCCAACACCAGGCTATTTTCATTGCTATGGCTTGAAATATAACATTAGATATCCTGATACTGTCAGCAATAGTATTTTGCTTGGGATAGCTTCGTGCAGAATCTTTGAACTTATGTACAAATTTTGGGCTTACATTTGAATTTTAAGGTTTTCTGCTACTTCTTTCAAGAATGTCAATGGATTATTATTGGGATAATAATTATTATTGACTCTGTAGGTTGGTTTCACAATACTGAGTGTTGAACACATGAGCATAAGGGGGAGGGTGCATACTCCAAGTTTCTTTCTCAATTTCTATTTTCACTGCTTAATTTTCATTATTAATGACTTTCACGTTCTTGGTTATGTTTTATATTACTTTTGAAGTCACTGGGAATGCATTGCTTCTCTTATCTCCTTTTCAGTTTATTGTTCACTGTTATGTATAAAATTAATAAATTATGCATGTCAATGGTATATTCTATCACTTTGATGCAAGCATTTATAAGGATTTCCTAGTGGAATCCTTAGTTTCCTTTGTGTATAGAATCATGTCATCTGCAAATAGAGATACTTTCTTTCCCTTCTTTCTTTTCCACTTGTATTTCCTTTGCTTTTCTTGTCTTATTGGTTTAGCTAACGCTTCTCATGTATTATTGAATGAGAGTGTGATAATGGACATCTTTATATCATGTATTTCAGTAGAAACTTTCTGAATAAATTTCTCATTAAATGAAAAGTATAATATTGACTATAGGTTTTTCACATACTGGCTTTTTTTATTGGATATTTTCTTTATTTACATTTCAAATGTTATCCCCTTTCCCAGTTTCCCCTTTGGAAGCCCCCTATCCCAACCTCCATCCCCCTGATTCTATGAGGGTGCTCCCCCACCCACCCACTCCTACCCACCTACCCGCCCTGGGATTCCCCTACACTGGGGCATTGAGCCTTCCCAGGACCAAGGGACTCTCCTCCCATTGATGTCCTCATGGCCATTGACTTTCTTATATTGAGACAAGTCACTTCTGTTAAGAGTTTCTTCTGAATGTTAAGGCAATTTTCATTTCATTAATTCATACATGTGCACAACTTATCTTGATCAAATTCCCTTCACCACATCCTTGTGGGACAGGGAAAGGCACCCTGGTTCCCTGTTGAGGAGGCTTGAATGCTGGTGATCCTGAAAGAAACCATAGGTGTTTCACCTGACACCTAGGAAACTAAAACGGTCACTAGCCGCAGTCCTCCATAGATTTGTGGCCATCAGTCACATAAGGGCAACGGCCTAAGCACCTCCACAGGTAGAGGACACGACCACAGGTCTAATAGGCTCAAGACAGATCCATTATAATGAGGTACCTAAAGGCCTGGAGGCTTAACCGATCACCTTTTCTTCCCAGAATACCTGCAAAAGGTATTTAATCTTACGTCCATCCTGAGAATTGGGTACCATTTTACTTACCCACTTTCTGCCATGACAATAAACACCTTAAAACCACCGCAGACTGTTTCTTTTTATCGGGATCCACCATGGGGAGCCACAGAAGCCTTCCCCTACAAAGTTAGTCTATTTCTGGGGAAGAAATTTCATCTTAATTCATATCCTGGGGGACCAGAAGTCCACCTTATTTGATCCAAAGCGGGTTCCTGTTCTCAGCTCCACATCCCAAGAACGTGAAAACCAGAAGACTCAGCCTCCTTGCAGGCCCCAGGGACCCCCAAGCCAGCTCCAGCTGTGTCCTGAGCTCAGCCTCACCAGCCAGAAGTGGTGTTCACAGCCCACAGCCTGACCCCCTAGCTTGACCAATTCATCTTTTTTGTTTAATTTCTAATGTAGTGTAAGACCTAATGGATTTCAGATTTTCACTGGTATCTGTGAGATGAGTCAAGTTCCAATTCTTTTTCTAAATTTTCATTTATTTGTTTATTTATTTATTTATTTATTTACTGTACATCTCAATCACAGCACCACTACTCTCCTCCTAATTATACCTTTACAAGTCCATCCCCATTATCCCTCCTTCTCCTCTGATAAAGGGGAAGCTCTCCTCCCTCCCTTTTCCTGGATACCAATCTTTAGAAAATGCAGCAGGAGGCATCCTCTCATCAGGCAGTTCAGTTCAGAAAGGGATCAATGGCAGGCAACAGAGTCAAGGTAGCTTTTCTTTCTACATCTGCTTCAAATGTGTGGGGGCTAGGTCCCCTCCATCCTTTTGTTGGTGGTTCAGTCCTCCTGAGCCTTCAGTGTCCCCAGGTCAGTTGACTCTGTGGGTCTTGTTATGATGTCATTAACCACTCTGGCTTGCTCTATTCTGTTCCCAAATCTTCCACAAGACTCTCTGAGCTCCATCTGATTTTTGGCTGTGGCTCTCTGTATCTGTTTGCATTTACAGCAGGATGGAGCCTCTCAGGAGACAGTTATGCTAGGCTTCTGTCTGCAAGCATAGCCGTGTATCTTTATTAGCACCAGGGGCTGACTCTCACATGGGTGGATCTCAAGTTGAGCCCTTCATTGATTGGTAATTCCCTCATCTCTGCTCCATCTTTAACCCTGCACTTACATGTGGGACAAATTTTGGGTTGAAGGTTTGTGAGTGGGTTGGTGTCCTTATTCCACCACTGGGAGTCCTGTCTTGCTACATGAGGTAGCCAGTTCAGGCTCAAAGTGGGCAAGGGTTCTGTAGATGACTGACTTTACATGTACATGTGATTCAAAACATGGAATCTAAGACTCTCCAACACCTTTATGAATATCTAGTTGAAATTTCGGGAGATTGAATTATTTAAATGAAAGCAGAATTGAAATTTTATACATGGAGTGTGATTAGTTTGTTTTGAGACAAGGGGGAAGTACAAGCCAATCAAAGATCTGTTGTCTTTCTATGAGCACAGGCAGGTACTCAGTCTTCATCCTGGATGTGAGAGAATGCCACTGAATCAACCTTAAAATCTAGAAATGATCAAATTTTGAATACAAAGTTTTCTCTTTTAGGAAAACTAATGAGATCATCTGGCCTACATGGCAGTGACTACAGTGGAGTTTAAATTCACAGCTAATGATTGTTAATTCATTTTTCAAGTGGAAACAAAGTGGAGGTACGAGAACAGACAAATTAGAGCAAAGAGGTGCATGTGCTGGATCAGATCCATTTGTTAGCATTTGGTTAAAGCTCTGAAGCACAGTTACCTGGCAACAGCCAGGTATGCTAACTCCCTGTAAAGAGGACTGCTTGCTCCCTCTCCTCTCTCTTTCTCTTGCTCTTGCCTTCCTCCTCCCCCTCTCTCCCTTCCCCCTGTCTGACCATGTGCTCACAGCCAGCTGGCCTCTATCCCCCTGCCTCTAATACCCTCCCTCATGCCCTGCATAAACTCTATTCTACATAAACAGTCTCCTGGCGGGTCCCTCAGGGGGAAGGGATGCCTCAGCATGGGTAAGCTTCCTCCATACCTCATCACACCTACACCAAAACATTTCCTTCTCTTTTTATCTTTTGATAAAATGGTCATCACCACTGACCATCATGGAAGAGTCCTCAAAATCCAAAGGAAAGAAGGAGGTAACAGTGGAAGAAGAGAAGAAAGATGGCGGAAGTAAGGAAATTGAGGGAGGAGTTTACGAAGGGGATTGTCTACCAAGGGATCTTCAGAAAACAGGACTTTCCTAGCTAGTATATGTGTGAATGTGTGTATTTCAGAGTGTTAAAAGCATGGGGATAATAGTCAATTGACTGAGATGAGAGAAATGAAAGCTATTCTGTGTAGGCCTGACCCAACTAGAAGCACTTTTTAAAATTTTATTTTCTTGGACATTTTATGTATTCATATTTCAAATGTTATTCCCTTTCCTCCCTCCCATACCACCTTTCCCCTCCCCACGCTTCTATGAGGATGTTCCCACTCCCACCTACCCACTCCAACCTCATCACCCTGGCATTCCCCTGCTTTGAGGAAACCAGGCTTCTCCTCCCACTCATGGCTGAACAATGCCATCCTCTGGTACATATGTGGCTGGAGCCATGAGTCCATCCATATGAACTGTTTGGCTGGAGGTTTAGACCCTGTAAGCTCTGGTGGTATACTATACTTGGTTGGGATAGTTGTTCTTCCTATGCGGTTGCAAACCCCTTCAGTTCCTTCAGTCCTTTCTCTAACTCTGCATTGGGGTCCTCTGTTCAGTCTGATGGTTAGGTGCAAGCATCTTCATGTGTATCAGTAAGGCTCTGGCAGAGTCTCTCAGGAGACATCCATATCTGGCTCCTGTGAACAAGCACTTCTTGGCATCAGCAATAGTGACTGGGTTTGGTGGCTTCATATGGGATAGATCCCCAGGAGGGGCAGTCTCTGGATGGCCTTTTTTTCTTCAGTCCCTGCTCCACTCTTTGTTCCTCTAATTCCTATCATGACTATTTTGTTCTCCCTTCTAAGAAGGACGGAAACATCCACATTTTGGTCTTCCTTCTTCTTGAGCTTCATATGATAAGTGTTTTTTGTTTTTTTTTTGTTTTGTTTTTGTTTTTAAGAGAATGCATTCATTCAAGGACAAGATTTCTTCTGATGGAGAGTAAAAGAAAAGGCTAATAAGACTTAAAACATAAAACCAATAGGAATATTTTGTGGGAACAATCCCAGCTCAGAGCATACTCTGACAGTAGACAGATGCTCTGGGATAAGGCAGGCAGAGCAGGAAACCCAGATACTGCCATGTTCATTCATGAAAATTTCCCCAAAAACCCTGGGGAAATTATTGTTCTCAAACACTGAGGGTCTAGATGCCTAATACTTTGAGTTGGGGGTTGTCAGACTCAGTGAAGAACCTAGACCTGCCTCCCCAGATCCTTAAGATAACGTCCTTTTAAATTTAACATGTTATAATTTGTTGCCGGAGTCCAATCTCCTCTGGTATGTTTTCTGAATTGTGATTATAATTTTAACTTAAAGTTGACAGTGGAAATAATCCAGATCATAGGGCAATGATCATTGCCTATTGTAGTATTCCTTATCAGGTATTTCAAGATAGGCGGCTTCAAGTTATGCTCTAGTTAGGCATACCAAACAACTGACAAAGTTATAACTTCTTTAGTGCTACAGATAGAGCTCAACTCCAGCATTTTTTGACATCTACATATCCAAACAGCATAGCCATTATAATTATCCTAACTGTAAGGACAGTAATGAAAGATCAGGTAAGATAAATGGCATGTCCAAGATCACAAAACTAATAAATGGCAAACTATTTAAATACAGTTTAAAAATCAGAGGATGCTGACTTTAGATTATTAGAGTTCAAACATTTACATACTACTTCTCCTGACCCAATTTGATGAGAATGTTATCTGACCTCAGGCAGCTCCATCCTGTTGTAATATCATCCCCCTCACCTCCACACCCACTTCTTTGATAACTTTCAGAGTTTTCCCTTTGTGGGCCTTCATCCATATTGAAAGAATATTTCATGAGAGTTACAATGGTTAATAACTCTGAGAAGCTGTGCAGAAACCAAAAATGACAGCTGTCAGCAACCTTGCAGAAATACAGGTGTGAAGGCAGTACTTGAACATCAACCTTACAGAGGAACATTTCAATTCCAAAGCTTTCCATTCATAACAGCAAAAGTCAAGTGTTCCACATCAAGAGGAAAGCTATCAAAATTCATATGGAAGTGAATGTTACATGATTTTCAATATTGGAAGCTTTGTGCATTTTGATAATATCTCAGCATGATTAATCACAGTTTCTATTTTAGAGGTTTCTAGTAAACTACTAAAACATATCACTACAAGGGATTTAATAGTTTTTGTGGGTTGTTCTGATTATAAGATAATTAGCGAAAATTTCCAAGACATTTGTAAAGAAACACAGAACACACAGACAGAATAAAATATTGTTCTGATAACATGGCAGTTCATCACAGTGAATCAGTGTGGCCATGTCACTAATTTAGAAAATCTTTAAAGGCTACACAGATTTTCTTGTCTAGTTATCAATTGGTGAAATTCATGTCTTTCAGAGTGGTAGAATGCTCAAATCACATTTCATATAAGATATACTTTATAATTTTGGTATAAATGCTATCACAACTTTACGTAACGACAGATTCATTTTAATGTGTAATCCATGTCTACATTTTGTTATTTATGCTTTACTTACACAGTAATGTGCATTTTTATCTTCAAAATATCATGCATATCCACCTAAAAACAAAACTGTTTGAAGATTCTGTTTAATGTAGCAGTTTACCATGTCGGGTAACTCTGCAAACTCAGCACAAAATGGAGGACTCTTTCCCAGCAGGGCTTCCCCTTCTCCAATGTCATTATCTAGAGCCTATCTCTAAGCATAAGTGGTTGGCCTTGTGGAAGATGATCCTGAACAGAGCTTATTGTAAACACTGCATGATTCAGCACTAAAGTTCCACTGAGCCCTTTCCCCCTTAGATAATTAGGTATTGTATGATGATCAATTAGGCCTTCCTGCCCTTAATCCCAAAAGCTCTAATGTGCTGCCCAGGCAGGGTGCAAGGGGGCTCTCTCAAGTGCTCCAGTAGGTGAGGGGTAGGGGCAGCCCTCCTGCTTTCATGAGGGTCAACTCTCCTACCTGCTGCAGGTGAGAAGAAAAGAGCAGGGAGAAGAGTATCTCTCCTTATTTCATGCCATTGCATCAATAAAGAGGGGCAGGGACAGCTCTCCCCCACTCATACTTTTGGGGCAGTCTCACCTATAACTCTCAAAAGTGTGGGGCACTGCTCTCCAGAGTACTGAAGCTAGCTAGGGGTGGGGTTTAGCTTTTCTACTGCCGTGCCCCCACTGACGGCTTTCTCATGATGCCCAGTCAAGGGGTGGGGGCAGTTCTGTATTGCCTTCAGACATTAACACGTATCTAGATGGCAGCCAAGACCAGGGACATTTGCCTGGCCATTGGTGGTAACAGACTCCTGCTGCCACAGGTCCATGAACCTAGATGTGGCCCCCGGTGGCAGCAGAGGTCAGGAGCCCACCATGGTCCCAGGTGCTAGCTACCTTCAGATATTCACATTAGGCTGTTTCTCTCTACCCTTAAGTCTCCAACCCTGCATCTCTTCATTGAACCTACATCCTTTCCTCGGTTTCTATATCTCTTTCATTTCTCCACCATCTACTTATTCATATAAGTGGCAACCAGGGTATCTGAGTATCTGCGGTCACCTCAGGAGTGCAATGCTGCACTTGTGTATTATGGCACTGGGCAGGGGTTACCTCAGGCATGGTCTGCGCCCTGACGCCCAGGCCTGCATGGCATCAGACTGGTGGTCATCTCAGTTGAGCTCCCTGCTGGGCCCCCTGGTGACAGATTGGTGGTTATCTCAGGCTTTCTTTTTTCAAGTCTATTCAGTCCTTTATGTAATTGATCTATTTGTCATTGTTCTCCTGGAATTAATTGAGAGTTTGGTTATATTCATTGACTATATGTATCGTCAATATTTTGATTCTTTTGTCTGAAATTACAGGACAATCACTTTCAATAGGGGGTGGTTACTTTAGGACTAGAGATTTTAGAAGGGACTTTTCTTAGTTTTAAGTGACCCATGTTTTTGCTTTGAAACATATACATGAGGAATTAGTTCTTGGCTGAATTCATCATCATCGTTGTTGTCATTGTCATCATCATCATAATCATCATTACTTTTGTCACCTTTTTTCTTTCAGATGAAGAGGTGACAGTGTTGAGTAGGAACTAAGTATAGTATAGTCATGGTGTCTTTATCCTTTCATAGATCTATATATGAAGGATTCCAGTCCCTCTTCCAGATTTTTCCTGCAAACACATTCATTAGTAAGGAGAACACTCACTATGACAATAGGGTTGTAGTCAAATATACAACAATGCATCTTAAATGTTAATAAGTATACCTAGAAAATGGAGTTTGAATGTAATGGTTTTATGAATGAATTAGGTCTGAGAATATCAGTGGAGGGAAATGAAAAGAGAGAGATGAAATGAGGTACACTAAAGGACCAACGATTATTTGGCATGATAGACAGAAAGAACTGAGTGAGAAACTTAGGGGCAATTACATTTGAAGTAAGAGATTTGTGGAAAAAGAGAGAATGAAAGAAGAGATACATCAAGATATATCACCAGGTAAAAGGCAAACAGGACATTTTCAGTTGTCCAGAGGATGAGGCACAGGGACCCGAAAACTAGGCTAGATTATGTCATTTGGTGACAGAAAAGGCAAACATGCAATTAGCAGATGGAAACACACACACACACACACACACACACACCTACACACACACACACACACACACACACACACACACACACACACACACACACTGCTGCAAGGCAAAGATACAGCAGAACACAGCTGGCTTATTAAAATGACCTTGGGCATTAAAGAAAGATTGGATAGACTGAGAGAGAAAGCTGCAAGACAATATTTAATATGGAATTGGCATGAATTAACATTCATTAATGCTAGCATTCATTAACATTGTTTTTTCTGACTCTCCAGTGTTCTCTGCCCATTGCAGGTAGGTCTTCTGGGATGGGAAGTTCTTTGTCTGAGTTTTCCTTTAGATGACCAGGTTACTTTGTTTTGTTGGTCCAAGGTCAGTTCTTCACAGATGGAGTCCCACTTTGTTAACATTCTTATCTAGGTCCTGAATAGCTTTCCGTATTTTATTCATCTGCTGATGTAAGTTTTTGTATGGTGATTTATCATTTTGAAATATAGGACATGAAAATTTTCTTCTGGCATTTAAAGTATCTCATTATGTTTGCTTTATCTTTCTTTTACTTTTTATTTTGTTACCACTTTTTTAAATAGGTATTTTCTCAGGTAATATATTCTGATTATATTTTCTCCCTGACCCATTCCATATCCATCTATATTCTTTCTCTCATTAGAGAAATAACAGATGAGAAAATAAAATATAATAAGATAAAACAAAATCTATCACATCGAAATAGGAAAGAAAAACAAAAAGAAGAGTCAAAGGAAAACAAAAATATTGGTATAGAGCAGAGATCCACTCACCCACTCAAGGATGATATAAAAACACACAACTGGAAACCATAAGAGATATGTGAAGTAACTATGGGGTAAAAAGAGAGAAAATATATAAATAAAAATAGAAATATAAACTAAATATAAAATGAAATAGTCCCTGAAACAACTATGGGAAAAGGACCCTCTGAGATGAGGCTGAGTATGATTTTTATTGGCCATCTATTGTCAGACCTGTGATCTACCCTTATTAGTACTTTTGTTGCTCTTTATTTTTCTCATCGAACTCCCTTTGAAAAGATTAACATTTTCATTTTAAGTGCTTATCATTAGGAGATAGCTTCTGGAAGGAGGATGGGGGCATGTGTCCATTTATCTTTTCATCTCTATGGACCCCATCTGGTGCAGAAGGGTGTGGGCCCTATTCATGCTAACTAAGCCTATGTGAGCTCATATGTCCATCAATTATGTTCATTTGGAGGCCTTGTTTCACTTATTTCCTTTATCCCCTCTGGCTTACACATTCTTTCTGCCTCCTCTTTTCTAAGCCCTGACTGGAGGAATTTGAAAACGGCTGAATGATTAGCGGTCTCTCACTCTCTGCATAGTGTCTGGCTGTGCGTCTCTTTCCATCTGCTGCAGATGGAAGGTTCTATGATGATGGCTGAGCAAAGCACTGATCCATGAGTATAGCAGACTGCATCAGGATTAACTTTGTTGTTTGGTTCTTTTAGTAGAAGAGCAGTATTTAGTTTTACTTTAGATTCCTGGGCTACATATTTAGTCTCTAGATCTTGGTGGCCCCAGGACTGTCTGGAATGGGTTCTGCCTTATGATCCTTAAGTCAAAGCAGAGATTGTTTGGCTATACCCACAAATTGTGTGCTGCC
The DNA here is from genome assembly GCF_011064425.1 of Rattus rattus. Lineage (NCBI taxonomy): Eukaryota > Metazoa > Chordata > Mammalia > Rodentia > Muridae > Rattus > Rattus rattus. The sequence goes on along the minus strand of NC_046159.1, from coordinate 80,548,704 downwards.
ATTGACCTAGCAAATCTTGCAGACAGTACAGTGTTGTAGATCAAAGGCAATACAGTTGGTGTTTACATCTCTCCTTCTGGAGCCTGCAGAGTGAAGTCCTGTACTAAAAGGTGTTAGCACATAGAGGTAAAAGCTTTGTGTACTCAACATCTCAACTTCTCCATGTTCAATGAGTTGTATAAGATGTTCCCCTCAGTAATAAGGCCTTGCCTTAAACTTTAAATAATAACTTACTTTCTTGGCAAAAGTCTGGGTTGTTTGGTGGTTTCACTGGGAATTCCTTTGTCCAACAACCCAATAAGAAGTAACCCAGACAAGTACTGACAATTCATTAGGTGAAAAGAGGGATATCCAGTTGGGGCTCTCTTTCTCTTATTATTCAACTAAATTTTCTCTTATTATTTGCTATATATATATATATATATATATATATATATATATATGAAAGATTATATTGTATTAGTTTTTCTTTCTATCACCTCAAATGTCCCTTAATCTTAGCTGTTACTCCCCATATTCCTTCTCTTGTCCTATTCATCCCTTTCCCATTCCTATCCATCCATAATTCTCTGTTCAACTTACTTTTTGGGATAGATATATGTGTCTTCCCAAGTCTCTTACCCTATAGCTACACCTCTATGAGTTTTTTCGTTTTGTTTTGTTTTTAGGGTTTTTTTTTTTGCTAATATCTACTTATTAGTAAGAACATACTGTGCATGTTCTTTTGGGTCTGAGTTACCTCACTCAGAATGATATTTTCTAGCTCCATCCATTTACCTACAAAACTCATGATGTCCTCATTGTTAATAGCTGAGTAAAATTACATTGTGTAAATAAACCACATTTCCTGTATCCATTATTCTGTTATGGGCAAATAGGTTGTTTCCAGCTCCTGGGTATCACAAAAAAGGTGAGTATGAACATAATGGAACATGTGCCCCATGGCATGATGGGGGGCCCTTTGGGTACATTTCCAAGAGGGGATTTCTGGGTCATCTTGTAGCTCTATTTTCAATTTTCTGTAGAACTTCCAAATGGATTTCCAGATTGGTTGCACCAGTTTTCAATCCCAGCAGCAAGGGAGGAGTATTTCTCTTTCTCCACATCCTTGTCAACATGTTTTGTTTCCTGAGATTTTGATCTTAGCTATTCTAAGGTAGATTCTCAGGATCCTTGTGATTTTCATTTCTCTGATCACTAAGGATTTACAGTGTTTCTTTAAGTGCTTCTCAGCCATTCAAGATACCTCTGCTGTGAATTCTCAGTTTAGTTCTATTCCACATTTTTTGATTGGGCTGTTTTGATTTTTGCTCGTTAGCTTCTTGAGTTCTTTATATATTTTGGACATTAACCCTCTATTGGATGAGGGGCTAGTGAAGATTTTTTTCTCACTCTCTAGGGTGTCAATTTGTCTTCTTGACTATGTCCTTTGCCTTACAGAAGCTTTTCAGTTTCATGAGGTCCCATTTATCAATTCTTGATCTTAGAGCATGAGCCACTGGAGTTCTGTTTAGGAAATTTTCCCCTGTGCCAATGTGTTCAAGGCTTCCCACTTTCTCTTCTATTAGATTCAGTTTATCTGGTTTTATGTTGTGGTCCTTGATCTATTTGGACTTGAGTTTTGGGCCTGGTGACAAATATTGGTCTATTTTTATTTTTCTACATACGAACTTCCAGTCAGACCAGCACCATTTATTGAAGAAGCTTTCTTTTTTCCATTGTATATTTTTGGCTACTTTTGTCAAAGATCAAGAGTGATTAAGTGTGTAGTTTTATTTCTGTGTCTTCAATTATATTCTATTGGTCAACCTGTCTGTCTCTGTACCACGTTCTTTTTGGGTCTGAGTTACCTCACTCAGAATGTATTTCCTAGTTCCATCCATTTGCCTGCCTGTTGGACTCATGATGTCCTCATTGTTAATAGCTGAGTAAAATTACATTGCATAAATAAACCACATTTTCTATATCCATTCTTCTGTCATGGGCAAATGAGTTGTTTCAAGCTTCTGGCTCTCACAAATACTTTTCTATCACTATTGCTCTGTAGCAGAGCTTGAGGTCAGGGATGGTGATTCCCCCAGCCGTTCTTTTAGTATTAAGAATTGTTTTTGCTATACTGGGTTTTTGCCTTTCTAGATGAAATTGAGAATTGTTCTTTCCATGTCTTTGAAGAATTGTGTTGGGATTTTGATGGGGATTGTACTGAATCTGTACACGGCTCTTGGTAGGATGCCCAGTTTTACTGTTAATTCTTCCAATCCAGGAGCATGGGAGTTCTTTCCATTTTCTGAGCTCTTCTTTGATTTCTTTCATGAGAGAGTTGAGTTCTCATCATACAGATCTGTCAGTTGTTTATTTAGAATTACCCCAGGATATTTTATACTATCTGCGGCTATTTCGAAGGGAGTTGTTTTCCTAATTTCTTTCTCAGCCTGTTAATCACTTGTATAAAAGGAAGGCTACTGATTTATTTGAGTTAATTTTATACTCATCCAATTTACTGAAGTTTTATATCAGCTGGAGAAATTCTCTGGTAGAATTTTTGGGGTTGCTTATGTATACTATCATATCACCTGCAAATAGTGATACCTTTATTCTTCTTTGCCAATTCGTATCCCCTTGATCTCTTTTGTTGTCTCATTATACTAGCTAGCATTTCAAATACTGTATTAAATAGATATGGGGAGATTGGGCATCCTTGTCTTGTCCCCAATTTTAGTGGGATTGCTTCAAGTATCTCTCCATTTAATTTGATATTGGCTAGTAGTAAAACATTTTGTCACAAGCCACAGATATGAGGATTCCTACATCTTCAAGGCCATTTAGTGCTACATAGGAATATCATTTTTTAAAAAAATCTATGTAAAATCTGTATATTTATATATAATATATAAATATATATATAATATTACCTCATATATGCAAGAAAAAATATTATGAATAAAATGAATGAGAACATGCAAAGCAAATAAATCTGTATACTATATGCTTTCAATAACAAATTTGATCTCAGATTTATTCACTGACACATGCAACTGAGGCCCCAAGTAACACAAAATGAAAACAACAAATTTATTTACGCATTCTACTAATTACTAGATAGTAAGTACTTGACAAATATGTTTCATGTAATGTATTTATATGTGGATACAAAATGAGGCACTATGAATATTAGTAACATACAGTGTCACCAAAGTATTAAAAATGGAATCATGCAGGCTAAGAAACTGTTTTCTGAATTATGATGTGCCATTAATTTCTGTATATATAACATATATATAAACAAACCCTTAAAACCTGGAAATAGTGCATAATAAAAATCTAAATAAATACAGTGTAAATAAAATATGGACTACAAATTACAAAAAGATTGAATAAAATAAGAACACCTTTATAGAAATTAAAATTAAAGACAATTTAAAAATAATGTACAACTTTTAAAACTCTCAGATGGACAGTGGATTCCAAACCTATGACAGAAGTGAAGTAACTGTGCAGTTGTTGTTTTAGAAATATGTATTGAAGAGGCTTAGTAAATTAATTGGCGCATCCATTCTTTGGAAACAAAACATTAGCTCCATAATTTGCTTTAATGAAAGAGCTTGCATAAATGGAAAGCTTATTTGTTTGCAGAGCATTTGAATGAGTCAATTTTCTGACATTCATTTTTCTTAGAGTCCTAAAAGAATTGGTGGTATTCATGAAAGGATATAAGCTCACGTAAGCTGGAAGAAGACCTTGGTATTCTTACAAAAGAGCATTTGTTCAGGACAGAAGTATCTGAGAAAGGAAACAGTTGTAAAAGGATAAAAACAAATCCTGGAAAGGAAATACTCAAGTACGCTCATACTTTGGAGAGCATTTTCTGTCTCACTCACAGGGCACACACGATCAGATTAATTCAATTCACAGTGGGAATAAAACTTACTAAGTTGTGTGTACAACTCAGAGTTTACAAACTCAGTTCTATTTTCTGTCCCTTTTAATCAACTTAATAAGTGTATACTTTCACCATATTAGATTGCACAGTATGAGAGCTTGAAGAATGTGGAGTTTTGCAGTAGAGTGCCAAGAAAAGGAAAACCTTGTGACTCTCTGCCTATCACTTCCTCTGCATAAACTATAAACACAGCATGTACTAGGGTTAAAGTTAAGGGGGTTGGGTTTTAGAGTCCTCTGGGACTCATTAGAATTGGTCATAAAAATATTAGTTACTATTTATGTAGTAAATGCTACATCAACTCTCTTCACAGAACGACAAAGGAAAGGGCTGCACTGCCAAGAATCTACTGAGTAGAACTGAGGCTTTAGAGATTGTATGTGGAAACTGAAGCCTGTTAATCTTGATTCCAAATACGTGGCTCAAATCTGTAGCCCCAGCTCCCAAAAGGCTGTGCTATGCTGAGTTTCAGCCCAGTCCAGGCACGAACACTAAGAGCCAACCTGAAAGAAATACAGCAAAATGGACAAAGAAATACAAACAAACAAAAACACATTTCAATGCTGCACTTGATCATTCTCAGAGACCTAGGGCTAACAGGCTTTCCTTTTTATGAAACACCCATGTGTCACAAGAATTTAATTCAGATGATACGGCACTAAGCCAAAGTGGGAGTACAAGTGAGTTTAAGTCACAATGTCTTTCTTCTTTGATAATTGCATATAAATTGTGAATATCCAACCTATGAAATATGTATTGCTGTTTCTTTATACCTTCTTCTGCTTTGTGGACTGAAGATGTGCTTGGGATAAGGTCAAACTAAATAGTCCTGGTGGAGTGTTCATAGTGGAATGGAAAATCACAGCATGCAGGACTCCAGGCCACTCAAGTTTAGACTCTTCTGAAACTCAACTCTCATCTATTATAAATGAAGACAGCATTTGACTTGGAGGATCTTTGTGAAGATTAGAGAAATGTGTTTTTATTTTATCAGTGATCAAAGTATGTAAAAACAGCATGGCAGTTAAGAATATGAATTTGATGGCAAACTCTTTGGGCACAAATAACATCGTACAGCTCATTGCCAGAAACTGTAAGCAAATTAGTTGATGAAATTTTGCTTGTTTTTATTCTGTAAAACAAAGATAACAATACACCTATCTTGTGACTTGATTATGAGCTGAAAAAAATACCCCTCAATATGTTGGACAATAAATAAGTTCTGGATGTACATAAAAATTAAATATTACTAAAGGAAAAAAAGTTTAATCAGACATGCTAGTCTTTGGAATCTAGTAGGCACCGAGCATGGTACAGATGTTTCAAGTGAGGTGTCAACGTTGAACACACTATTAAATATGTAACAGTGTCTGCAATTATATGTACATGAAAAGTACATATAGAGTAAATGAATATAGTGGAACTACATAGTCTGCAAAAGATTAGAACTTCAAACTTTTCTGATGAAATGATGACTACCTTTCTTTACCAATAGATACGCTTTTGTAATTAAAATTATTATGACATAAGTTTGTATTAGTTTCTAATTTGACAAGCAAAATTACAACTCTTTTTTAATTAAAATGATCTTTAATTAATTTTATGGGTTCTAGCAACAATTATGACATTCGTTTATGCCTTAATAGGACAGTACTATAGGACACAGCATACAACAAAAGCTTGAATCAAATTTAATGCCACGCAATATTGTGCAATTTAAGCTCAATTCTTAAAATTTAAGCTTAAAACACATAAAGACAGTATTCAGAGACATATATTGCTTAGCTTAGTTCGATTTAGCATGATCAGAGTCTTTTGCCTTTTAATCATCCATTTCTGTAGCAAACATAAGTGCTTCTCTAGATCAAACCATTTTCAGTCTTAATCTCGATCTGTATAGTAGGAATGATTATAACTGGGACATGATACCATGGGAAATGGTCCATGTTATAAGACATAATTAAAATTACATATGGTTATATATACACATACATGTATATATATACACATACATGTATATATATATATACAGATATATACTATGGATATATATATATATATATCCATAGTGTTGTAGTGTTGTTCAAGAATTCCTGAACAAAAATCAAATAAGGTATCTATGCCTCAGCTCCAGATTCACAGCAGTAAATTCCACTAAGAAATGGTGATTAGAAATACACCTGCAATGAAAATAAAGTACTTATGTGATCTAACTACTATGAGGTGAAAGATACTGATTTTAAATATGATATTCTTCACTTAAATTTGTATGGTTTAGTATAAATTTTCATTAAAGTGAATATTCATTTTCCTTCCTCTGCCTACAGCAAGATGTCAAGTTATGCATTTTTCTCAATACTTACCAGTTGAAACTATGTTACAAAATGAGCATCTGTGGATGCTGAGCCCTGTAAATTCAACAACACACATGTTTATAGCTCTTACTCAGGTATGTGTATGTCAGCCAGAGTCCTTCAGGTGCATAAGTTCAAAGCCCTTCTTTTGTACCTGGCAAGCAGGAGTGACTGGGTGCATCAGGAAAGTATACTCAATGTTACTATTAGAAGATATGAGAAAATAAATCTGTAAGCAGAAGATTCTCAGTTTCCAGAAGCAAAGCTTGATGGAAAGATGTTGATGGTAACCATTGAACTTGGAATGCTTTTGAAACTAATAATGGAAACGTTCTGTCTCCCAGGGGAATTTAGATTTGAAAATCCCCTTTCTTTAATGTGTGTAAGAAGAGTCATTATGTAATTTTTCTAAAATTTTGTTGTGAAAATGAAGCAATTTCATACACCTTCCAATGGCACCCATATCAAAGGGTTACTACTTACTCTTAATGAAGACTACATGTATTTTTAACATGGACAAATGAGGGATTCTAAGAAATAATCAAATCCCCCTGTACCAAAATCATAAATATCCTCCCTGCTGAATTTTAACAAACCACCAGCATGGAAAACTAATGATGGTTGAGCAGAGAAATGTCTGGTAATTTTCCCAAAGCAATTTATATTATGTTCATTGACTATATTCCTCAGGAGAACACAACTTAGGTTTTATTATAGAAAGGCTATAAAAAACAGAGGCAGCTCATTATTGTTTCTTTTAGGATTTAAATATTTCCTGCTGCTTTATCATTTTAAAACATAATAAGAAGAGAAGAGTAACTCACACAATAAATAAAGTGTTTATACCTAACAGGAGGAATGTGGATTGGCAGCTTTCAGTCTCTTTGAACACATAGGTCTGTGCTCAGTTATCAGTACCGTTTCTGTAAAATTTACACGAAGTCTTTGCAAACTAGTGTGTCTTTAACATGTTGATTATTCTTTACAAAATCAACTATCCAGCTTTCCTCTAATGCTTAAAGTTTCTTTAACTCTTTGACAAAGCACACTCCTAGATTGCTTTCTCCTAGATTGGACAATCCAGTTGTGAGAGTTACATTTAATTAAACAAACTAGAGATCTCAGATCTATTATTGTGATTGCCATTATGGAGTATTCCATGTACAGTGTACAGAATACACAATCAGAACCATCATGACCACAGAAAATAAAATTTGGTTATAAATGGGAAGGTGAATCTTGGATTGTAATCCAGTTTACTGAAATGTTATAAATTCTAGTATTTATTTGAAGGTATGTTTCTGCTATCAGTCTTCATTCATTTGTCTGTATTTCCTTTAATTGTTTAAAAATGAATTTCTTCTTTCTTTCAGTTCATTATTCGTTTTAGACAGTTTCTCACAATGTAGTCTGCCCTGGTTGATAATACGTAATCCTTAGGAACCAACTGTCCACCTGTGGAGATTTCAGGGCATATGCCATACTACCATAGAGTATCCCAAGTTTTCTGATAACAATTTCACTAAGCTACAACATGAAACTCTCAGAACCAACAGTGTGGCATTTCGTTAAAGGTCTCAATTCAAATTTTTAATAGCCACTGACTTCAACTTCTGACCTGAGATATTTTTCTCTCAAATTCACTCAATCAATGTTAACATTTTGTATTGACTTTATAAATCTCTTTGGAATTGTGATTGTTTTAGAAATCTTCCCTAAATAAAATGCCCTGCTCTGGTGTATTCATTATTTTATTTGTGCAATCAACCAAATTAAAGACTACAGTATTGAGTTTTATTTACTTATTTATTTTCATTTTATTTAAGTTTTATTTAAAAAATAAACTAAAATATATTAACATGAGGAGAAACACATAAAATGTATTCATGAGCCCAGAGACATTGAATTAGAGAAAATTCTACAAATATGACAGCTAGCAGGTTACTGCTGAGACAGTTCAGTTCTTCCTTTTTCCTTTTAAGTAAAATATATAGAGATTATTACAAATGGTACATATATGACAAATGATAAAATTTAAGTTTAAAGACTGTATTTGTCCTCAGTTCATTTCTAAAATGAAACAATACCCTTTTTCAAAGACCATTCTCAGCATCGTCTCTTTTTCCCATTGCATTTGCAGTGTAAAGTGCTTTTACTTTTAAAATGCCTTGCTCTCTGTTGATAATAGGGAACTCATAACCAGAGAAGAGAAGAGAGTTCCAAAATAATTAGAGAGATGCATATCAAATAGTTCATGCTATCACATTAACCCTCAGAACTCACTGCTCTGTCTGTAGCAAATGTCAAGCTGCGATTATGTTCTTCTGAGAAGTGGGTCACTCGGTTTCAAAGGGATATGATAAAAGATGGTCTTGGAACATTTTTAAGCAATAAAAGCATCATAGGAGAGTTCTAACTAGCTAGGAGGAATTGATGGCCTTTAGCGATGCCCCATGGAGTCTCCCAATCCAAAGGGTTGTAGCTTCTATTATAAGTCAAAATGACGGAGAGCATACAGGTAAGTTTGTGTTTTTCTTACAGGTAGACTCCATTCGACATTCTCAGCATAATGTCAGGACTCAAACCCATCTTCTGGGTTTCTTACTGACAAAATAACAGGAGAGGATGCTGTTGAAATATGTCAAGGGGCTCAATTAAGGGAAAATAATTTAAAGTTCATTTAAGCAATCATATTACCTCTTTTCACAAAATCTTTTTGTCTCAGAAAGTTGGGAATGATTGAAAATTAGAGATGCACACCTCGGTAGTAACAATGTCTGTTAAAATGTTTGCTGCCCATTTTTGCTCTCCCCATGTCAGGGTGGAGCAGCAATCCAAGGACTTGCAGAAGGACGTGTACTTAGTTTTCTCAGTTGACACTACTGTTTCTAACAGATGTGGAAGTGGTTACAACCTCAACGTTATTGGTGTTCATCATTAACCCTTTAATTTCTCATTTCTGAGTTTTACTAGTTGTTGGGAGTATAAAATATCTCACAAATACCTACATTTATTGTTTTATTTTAGTTTTAAAGTTTTATTTCCTTTTACTTTTTGCTGATCAAGAGTTTGAATACCAAATCACATCGATGTATTTTTTATTGTTTAATCATTTTTTACAGTCCAGTCTTGATTCCCCTCTCAGTCTGCCCTATGATTCTTTCCACACCTTCTCCCCTTGTCTCTAAGAAGATGTCCCCACACCATCCCCCACCCTGTGAGACCTCCCCACTCTTTGGGGCCTCAGGCCCCTTGAGGGTCAGGTGCATCTTCTCTCACTGAGTCAAGACCTGCCAGTCCCCTGCTGTGTATGTGTTAGGGCCTCAAATCCACTGGTGTATGCTCAGTGTCTGAGTATCTCAAGGGTCCAGTTTAGTTGAGACTGCTGGTCTTGCTACAGGGTTGCCCTCCTCCTCAGCTTCTTCCACCTTTTTCCTAATTCAACCACAGGGGTCACCAGCTTCTGTCCATTGGTTGGGTGTAAATATCTGCATCTAACTCTTTCAGCTGCCTGTTGGGTCTTTTGGAGGGCAGTCATGCTAGTTTCATGTATGTAAGGACACCACAGAATCAGTAATAGTGTCAGGCTTAGTACATCCCCTTGAGCTGGATCCCAATCTGGACCTGTCCCTGTATCACCTTTCCTTTAGGCTCTTTTCCATTTTTGACCTTGTACTTCTTTCAGAAAGGAACAACTCTGGATCAGAGTTTTAACTGTGGGATGGCAACCCCACCTCTCCACTTGATGCCCTGTCTTTCTTCTGGAGGTGGACTCTACAAGTGCCATCTCTCCACTGTACAACATTTTGTCAAGGATCCCTCTCTGAGTCCTGAAAATCTCTCAGCTACCAGGTCTCTGGTGCATTCTGGGTCCCACCACCTCCTAAATCCTGAGGTTGCCTGTTTCCATTCTTTCTGCTGGCCCTCAGGGCTTCAGTCCTGTTCCTACCCCCTCCCCATACCTGATCACGTTTTCCTCTTCCCCTCCTTGTCCCCTTTCTTACCTAGGTCACTACCTCATCCCCACCCCCAACCCTGCGATTGCTTTCTTCTTCCTCCCAAGTGGGAATAAGGTATCCTCACTTGCAATCTTTTCCAATTTCTCTGCTCTAACTTTCATTGTAAAACAGGGCTAGTGAATTAGTCTAAACAGGTAAACCGTGGTCACAGTTGAGAGCTGGACTGGTTCCCATGATCTTAACTGGCATCTAGACAATGTATTGAGTACAGAAAGCTCCTGTCTGTGTGAAGGTAGATTTGCCTGTGCATTCTGTATTCTGCTTGGCTTTATTGATGAACGAATGACTTGATCACTCTCTGCCAACCACAGTGGCAGAGATAAAAATCATGAGTTTCACAGACGTATGCACTCGAAGGAATTTTAAGAAAGGTAACACTTTATTGTTGTTTATTTGAAGGGATTAAATAAATTGTATAATTATATAAAGTATAAAATATATTATACTTGGGATCTAAAAGAATGTAAACTAGTACTTAGTTTTATATAACTCAAGGGCCTCAAATATCCAATGTCAAGGATATTATTTCACAAAGTGCACACTTGCTGCACTATTAACCTGTGCATTTTAATTAGCCATTTGAAGATAATGATAGGTAATAAAAATAAACACTGGTTTCTCATAAATTTAAAGAGCTATCATACCAAAAAAATGAGGCCATGTTAGAAATTGGATACATTTATCAGAAACAAACTGTTACTGTTGAAAGTCAAACTATTTCTAAGGTTCAAATTGTTGCATTAGCTCAGTTGTAATTCCACATATGGCATGGTAGTGCCAGGAAAGTGTTTCAATTTTATTACAAGCGATCATTTCAAACATTGCATCTTTATCTCAGTGCTGAAACTCTACACATCTCTATTTTCTAGAGAGTCAGCATTTCTAAAACCAGTTCAATATCAAGGATATTCTAAATGTGGAAGGGACTATGGGAATGCATTTAAAATCATATTTTTCTAACAATTCCATGTCTCCTTTCATTCTAACGTATACTGTTAAAAATGTCACAATTCCTTATAGCTACTGAGTCTCAAAAGTGAAATCTTTGGTGGACAAATAATGCTTGACGTGAACTGACAGGAAGCTATTCATAATTGCTTAAAATAAGCAAGCTTATTATACTTTTGTAGAAATATTTATGTTTGATTCTTACAGCTCAAGACTTGGCAGAAAATATTACTCTGAACATTTAGATAATTTTGAATTCAGAAATCACTTGCTTGGCCTCAGACTTTTGGATATATAGCCATATATATATATATATATATATATATATATATATATATATATATTCTCCTGTCCATACCTGTCCATATTTCTATCCATATATAATACTGTTTTACCTTCCACTTGTGTGCCTGTGGTCAATATTATTTTAATACTTCCTCAATAAGACAGCGTTGACTTTAACCTTGGCATGATTATACTTTATTTTTTTCATCTCTGCACTCTGAGTATGTACTTGCTTCTGCATTTAATAGAAAATAGCAAATAGGTTTATTGCAAGAAAGATTGTTGAATGTTTGTGCATGTGGCATGCATACTTTCTAAAACATTTATTGCTTTATTTTCATGGATTTTTACAGTTTCATATCCTTTATGGGTTAGAGAATCTTGTACTAATTTAGATTCTCTCTTATAACTTTAAAAGACAGTGATCATACCTATATAATTCTCATACTGAAGTCTGACTGTGTGGTTCAGGTCTTCACATGCATTTTGAGCATAAAGGCTAAGCATCTATACAGCATTTTGTTACACTAAGTAAGCTTAGCTTTGTGTCTGCCAATGCTGTGGAAAATCATTTTGTTATGATTTCTTCCTTATTTATAAATTATACGTGAAATGGTGGCATACTGTGAAAATAACATATTCTCCACCAAATGTCAGCATTGCTAAAACAGTTTTATATATGCATGCACATATACATATGTATATGTGCATGCATGTATATGTACATGTATGTGTGTGTATGCATGTAGATGATGGTGTAGCTGTGAAGAATGATTAAAACTCTTAAACACTAGCAATTATATCCATTACTTACACTGTATGTGAAAATTTGTCTTGGTGGAGTATTTCTCTGTTGGATTCATTAAGCCACTGCAATTAAATTGAATACTGGCTTTTTTTTTTTACTGTGACTTAAATGAAAATTTTCTGAATCTTGAGTGGAAAAATTGAATTAAATTTTATGAATTTTTCAAACTGATGGTCTCCAATAATAGATGAATTTTTAGGAACCACCTCTTAGGAAAGAAATTTATTTAAAATGAAATCAATGTAGATACATTGGATAATCCAGCCTTAATCATCTCATCTTCTCAAAGCTTTTCTTTTAGCTGCCCCTTGGTTCCTTATGCTAAACAGTTTTCCTAACCAGAATATGTCTCCCTATCAGAGATTAATCTCTCTATGGTAATATTCGAGCATTTGCTAATACAGCCCACATACTACTATGGAAAATTATCATATTTTTCTTTCATTTATTATACCTGAAACATACATATTAGTTTATAGAGTCTAGGTAATTTTTTCCATTGCCATAAAGAGCTACAATGTATTAGAATAAATGGTAATGGATGCAAAGTGAAAATGAGAGGCAATTCTTGCTCTTCATTGGAATTCTCTGGAGTCTACCTCAGTTACCCATCAAGGAACCTCCCTGAAAAATTATGTGATATGGAAATTAATGTAATTTTTACTTTCTGTCACATTTAATATTTGTATTTTGAATAGGAAATATCTAAAATTTATATTTATTTTAAGTTGAGGTAATGCATTGAAAGTCCTCAAAAGAAAATAATTGTTTGGTTTTGACCATAGTTATATCTATAGATAATGATGAGAGTAAATATAAATTGAACGTTGAACAACCAATCTAGTGATTCTTATACTAGGAAGTCAGTGACCTAAGTCAAATAAATGTGTTAGTTTGTTTGGCAACAATAGATCTGCCAGATTTTTGCAGCTTTCCTCTTGACCATTGATAATTCTTGGAATTGCTCCAATGTGAGTAAGAAAAGTGCAGCTTTTTTCCTCCTCAGATGCAAAGCTGTATGAAAACTTACATGTGCCATGATTTGAATTGTACTTAATTGTACCCCTCCAATGATCACACCTAGCAATTTGATGCTTCAGAAATGAAAAGACTGATTCCTACCATCAGAGAATTAGAAAGGCATTGCTTATTCATGCTTTAAAATCTTGTTTCAATAGTGAGGGTTTGGTTTTATTTTTTTTTCAGCTTACTATAGGAATCATGTTGAGTATTCAAGTATTTTCAGTTAAATCTTTGATAAAAACAGCACTAATGTGTTTCAGGTTTGGGGAATATTTTCTAATAAATATTAGAATAATTTTCAGGGGGTGAGTGACTTGTAAGAATTCTATTAAAATTCTGTATCTGAGTCTATAATCCAAGCTAAGGTAGTATTGAGATTTCCTCTATAAAGGCTGCAATTAATCTAATCTCATTTATTTGCACCTATCTACAGTAGAAAATTTATCCCGAGAAAACCAATATAGACCATTGCCAAAATAGATTACACATATAAACTTCCTAAATAGATTACACATGTAAACATGTTTCAGAGAGCAAATTTCAGCTACCAATTTTCATGACTTGTTCCTATGTTTGAATAGAACTCTTCATATGTTTTAAGAGATAAGTCCATTTTGGAAGTATGTTTATATGACCAAGGCTACAGTGCTAGAATTTGTTATTCTTTTTCTAAGGATACTTTTATGAATATGTGTGTATATGTATGTGTATGTGCATGTGTATGTGCATGTGCATGTGTATGTGTATGTTATCTGTTGTCAGTTTGTGTGCCTGTGGAGGTCAGAAAAGCCCTTTGGATTCTCTGCCTGGAATTGTAGAGAGCCTGATGGTTAGGTACAGGAAGTGCATGCCAAGAACTGGATGTGGTTGCTCTGGCCATGCGGCAGGTACTTGTAATTGCTGAACCACCTCCAGCCCCTGTGACAAGTTCATTCAATTCAAGCAACCAATATCCCACTATTTAACACCTTAATTAGGTTAGAAAAACTTGGATGGGTCTTTAACTGTTTCCAAACTGAATAAAAACTCATTTAATTTTAGAAAGTTTTATCCTCAGCAAAAACCGGGAAGGATAATGAATAAAAGTTGAAAGTGCTGCTGAGCCAAACTGAAGCTGAAAGCGGGGAGCAGCCAAGTTTCAGTCGAGTCGAGGTCTGGTGTGTTAGGCATGGGAATACCACAGAAAAAGCAGGACATAAGTATTCCTTTTCAACATAATTATTATTTGTGAATTATTGTATTAGTAAATTGCTATTGGTTTTATGGCATTTTAATGTATTGTTTTAGATCTTTTGGCACGTCTTATAATGTATTGTGGTACCAGCAATAAAACCCCAAACTTAACTTGAAGGATGTGTTTGTACAACATATTGTACCAGAGGGTTATGGCAAGAATCATGAGCACCGTCAGGCTCACCATGGGGTCCACCATACGCCATTCATCATTCATGTCATCATTGTATGATGTTTCCTGTCCGTTAAGTCATGCTGCTTTGCCATTATCAATTTTCGTTGAAGCATAAATCTGAAACTTTTTCGTGTTATTGAAGTCTTACTCCTCTGCCTCCTCCTCCTCCTCTTCTTTTCCTTCTTCTATTCTGTCATTTTTTGCACATGCTTGAGTTTGGACACAGAAAAGAGCAACTCCTGATGTACTGCTCGCTTTAAAGACTTATTTATGTATGTGAGTACACTGTAGCTGTCTTCTGACACACCAGAAGAGGCCATCGGATCCCAAAACAGATGGTTGTGAGCCACCATGTGATTGCTGGGAACTGAACTCCAGACCTTTAGAAGAGCAGTCAGTGCTCTTAAGGGCTGAGCCATCTCTCCAGAACACTGCTCACTTTTAAAGACACACAACAATGGCATCACCTAAGGACATGGTGTGAGACAGCCCACTTTATAAAGTGGTCACTTCAGAATATGTGTGCTCCACTTTTCTCAGAGTTCCTGTGAAATCTAACTGCTTTCGTTTTTGCTATAATTTTTATCTTCTTTCCATTGGCTTATTTTATATTTAATCTCCTCCAACATCCAATAGGGTAGTTCAGTCTTACTTCTTAAAATCAGCCTCATTAATTTGTACTTACTTTGCATTTTTTCATATTTTAAAATTTATTTCTCCCCCACTTTCTGCTCTTAATAATGCTGATATCATTTGCTCCAAAAAAATGTGTTTTATTTCCAGGGCACAGCTTATGGAAATGTTCCTGTACCTTCTCGCAGGCAATTATGTGAGTCTCTTACCTTCAGCTCTGTGTTGTAAACATGGCCTGTGTTTCTGTGCTGTAGCATGGCATGCTGACTGAGACCAGTGCCCACAGGTCAATATGCAATCTCTACTGTTGTATATTACCTATGATGTATTTGTAGCAGATGGTTCCTTTGCTTCTTCCTTATCTGTCTGTCATTATCAAGCTCATTTAAGAAAAGCCATATTGCAATATAGCCAAGTACACTAAGACTTCAGTAATGACTCCAAGTCTGGGGCAGAGGGCAGTTGAGCTAATACAGCTATGTTTATTTGGCAACAAAGAGAACACTTTCTCTGAGTGTGAATCATATGACTTCCCCACATTCTAACCTTTCCTTCACTATTCAGAGTTTTTATATCACATAATTGAATGTTTTGTCCAACCTCGAAAGACCCTACCTAGTAATATTACAAAAAGATATCTGCCCTCCAGTGAATTTAAAGCGTGAATCTCTAAATGTTTGCTTTATTTCTAAGTCATCACATTTAGATCATTAAAATTAATGCATAAAAATTTACCTAGAAACCCCAGATTTTTACAGCTTTAATCTGCTGTTATCATAAAGCTGATGGCAGCCCTGAAGTCTCTGGCAGCTTGTCTACATCCGTGTGCCACTGAGAGATGTACCTGTCAACTTCATCTGTGCCAGCAGACTTTGATTGATGAACAGCTGTCCTCATCCCCCCCTCCATTCACTCCCTTTTCCTGCTACGCAGCTTCTATCAGTTGACTTGGTTATGTGCCTCCACTGCCAACTGCTTGAGCAACAAATATTCCTGGACTGCATTGTGTCTACCCATAACTGCCAGTGGATTCTTCTTAATATGATGCTTGGGTTACTAAAAGGCACACTTCACTGTGCACAGTACTTATTTTCACTATTTTAAGAAAAAAAATCATTTGAGGACATTCAAAAAGGAAGATCTATCAATTAGTAATAAAAACACTGTATACGGTGCTTTTTATACAGTGGCCTAAACAACAAATGAAATTGTACACATGTTATTTCCTTCCTCATGGATTAATTTTGGATGTTTGAATTATTATAAATAAAGCTAAAGTCAGAAAGAACTGCTAGTATGAATGACTTAGGAATATTAAAATTTACAGAAATATAATGGTCACCACAGATAATAATCTTTCGCTGTTTTTCTTTTTTATTGACCTATTATTTAATTTTCTAAAGTTTATTAGAAATAAGATTTTACTTTAGTTAGTTATTCTTGAAGTATTAATAGATAAAATTGAAACCTAAGGCATGAAATTTCAGATTTTGTTTTGTTTTGTGAATAAAGAGCAAATGTTTACTCTTCATATAAGTTGATCCTAAAGCTTGATGGCCACTGCAACAATAGGGTCCAGTCCTGGACACTAGAGAACTAGTATCACTCTGTCCTGTGAAATCATAGATAGAAATAAACTGGTTACAAATGTGCATCTTTTGATTTTCATAAAATCATTTTCTACTTTCACAAAATAAAAATGTGATATGAACATATTCATACACTTTGATTTTAGCTTCTGGTGAAGTGAGAATTCACCTTATTAAAATCAGAAAGGAAAGTGCAAAGAAGAGTATGTTTAGTTACAAATATGTGTTAGTAAACAGCATCATTAGAACATACATTGCCTTCTAAACATAAGGTCTTGAACAGTGAGACTGTGAAGCTCTCCAGTATAGAGGACTCATATTTCCTCTTAATCAAGTGTGAGTCCTCAGGTCTCTGCCCTGTAGCAGTATAGGTCTTCAGTGTCTTACTCAGCATTTGTAATTGTGGTGATTACAGAAAGCATCAGACAGTAATGATCAGTTAATTGTACACATGAAGATGGTCATTGACGTTCACAGTTTTCCTTTCCTTGTCCATTATAAATGTCCAGTGGGACCTTTTCCAGATGAATTTTAATCGGTATGTTACATTGTTGTCGATATCAAAAATGAACTCATACTTAAAGATACAGCTGACAAATTCTTTATGTTTTGTTTTATTTGACATTAAAATCTTTATTTAATTTTATTTCTCTTGGACATTTTAATATATATATATATATATTACACTCCATATTTTATTCCACTCACCACCCACCCTGAAGGTTCTACATCACATACCTCCTCCCCACTTCCCATTCTGTCCCCATCTACACAAGGATATCCCCACTTCCACCATCCCACCAGACCTCTAAATTTCCTGTGGTCTCCAATCTCTGAGGGTTAGGTGCATCTTCTCTGATTAAACCCAGACCCAGGAGTCCTCTGCTGTGTATGTGTGTTGGAGGCCTCATCTCAGCTGGTGTATGCTGCCTGGTTGGTGATCCAGTGTCTGAGAGATCTCAGGGGTCCAGGGTAATTGAGACTCCTAGTCCTCCTACAGGGTTGCCTTCTTCCTCAGCTTCCTAAAGCTTTTCCCTAATTCAACCAGAGGGGTCAGCAGCTTCTGTTCATTGCTTGGGTGCACATATCTGCATCTGACTGTTTCCACTGCTTGTTGGGTCTTTCGAAGAACAGTCATGGTAGTCAGGTCTTGGGGCCTCCCCTTGAGCTGGAACCAACTTTGGGCCTGTTGTTGGACTTTCTTTTCCTCAGGCTTTTCTCCATTTGCATCCTTGCATTTCTTTCAGACAGGAAGAATTATGGGGCAGAGTTTTGGCTGTGGCATAGCAACCCCATCCCTCAATTGATGCCCTGTCTTTCTGGTAGAGGTAAATTCAATTAAGTTCCCTCTCCCTTTGGTAGGGCTTTTCACCTAGGGTCCCCTCTTTTGAATCCTGAGAGTCTCTCACTTTCCAGGTCTCTGGTACATTCTAGAGTGTCTTCCTGACCACCTTCCTTCTGAGGTCGCCTGTTTCCATTCTTTCTGCTGGCCCTCAGGGCTTCAGTCCCTTTTCCCAGCCAGTATCAGATCATGTAACCCCCTCTCCCCACACCCATCCTCTTTCCTGCAGCTGTCCCTCTCTCCCTGTCCCCTTGTAGTTTCTTTTGTCTCCCACCCAAGTGAAACTGAAGCATCCTCATCCTCACTTTGACCCTTCAGCTTGTTGACCTTTTTGAGTTCTGTTCTGTGAACTATATCTTGGGTATTCTGTCCTTTTTTTTTCTTTTTCCTTTTTTTGCTAATATCCTCTCATTAGTGAGATCATATCAAGCATGTCTGAGTTACTTCACTCTGGATAATATTTTCCATTCATTTGCCTGCAATGCTCAGGACGTACTTGTTCTTAATAGCTGAGTAGTATTCCATTGTGTAAATAAACCACATTTTCTGCATTCATTTTTCTGTCGTGGGACAGTGAGTTGTTTCCAGTTACTGGCTATCACAAATAAACCCACAATGAACATAGTGGAACACGTGCCCCAGTGGCATAGTGGAGCATCTTTGGGGTATTTTCCTAAGAGTGGTGTTTCTGGATCTTTAGGTGGGTCTATTTCCAATTTTCTGAGGAACCTCCAAATTGATTTCCAGAGTGGCTGTACCAGTTTGCAATCCCAGCAGCAGTGGAGGAATGTTCCTCTTTATCCACATCCTTGCCAACATGTGTTGTCATCTGAGGTTTTGATCTTAGCCATTCTGACTGGTATAAAGTAGAATCTCAGGGTCTTTTTGATTTGCATTTCTCTGATCCTTTAGGACTTTGAACATTTCTTTAGGTGCTTCTCAGCCATTCAAGATTCCTCTATTATGAATTCTGGGTTTATACCCCATTTTTTATTGGGTTGTTTGGGGTTTTGGTGGTAAATTTCTCGAGTTCTTTACATATTTTGGATATTAGCCCTGTATCGAATTTGTGGTTAGTGAAGATAATTTTTCCCAATCTGTCGGATGATGATTTGTTTTATTGACTATGTCCTTTGCCTTACAGAAACTTTCCAGTTTCATGAGGTCCCACTTATCAATTCTTGATCTTAGAGCATAAGTCATTGGAGTTCTGTTAGAAAATTTCTGCCTGTGCCAATGAGTTCAAGGCTCTTCCAAACTCTCTCTACTATTAGATTAAATGTTTCTGGTTTATGTTGAGGTCCTTGATCTACTTAGACTTGAGCTTTGTGTATGGTGACAAATATTGGTCTATTTTCATTTTTCTACATTCAGACAGCCAGTTAGACCAGCACTATCTATTGAGGATGCTTTCTTTTTTCCATTGTATATTTTTGGCTTCTTTATCAAAATCAAGTGTGCGTAAGTGTGTGGTTTTATTTCTGAGTTTTCAATTCTATTCCATTGATCATCCTATCTGTCTTTTTGTCAATACCCTACAGTTTTTGTCACTATTGCTTCATAGCAGAGCTTGAGGTCAGGGATGGTGATTCCCCCCGTCATTCTTTTACTGTGAAGAATTGTTTTTGCTGTTCTGTGTTTTTTCCCTTTCCAGAGGAATTTGAGAATTGTTCTTTCCATGTCTTTGAAGAATTGTGTTGGGATTTTGATGGGGATTGTACTGAATCTGTACACGGCCCTTGGTAGGATGCCCATTTTTACTGTTGATTCTGCCAATCCATGATCATGGGAGTTCTCCCCATTTTCTGAGATCTTCAATTTCTTTCTTGAGAGACTTGAAGTTCTAATCATAAAGGTCTTTCACTTGTTTGGTTAAAGTACCCCACGATACTTTATATTATCTGTGGCTATTGTGAAGGGAATTGTTTCCCTAATTTCTTTCTCAGCCTGTTTAGCATTTGTATAAAAGAAGGCTACTGATTTATTTGAGTTAATTTTATATCCGGCCAGTTTGCTGAAGTTGTTTATCAGCTGGAGAAGTTCTCTGGTAGAATTTTTTGGGTCACTTATGTATACTGTCATATCATCTGCAAATAGTGGTACCTGTAATTCTTCTTTGCCAATTTGTATTCGCTTGATCTCTTTTGTTGTCTTATTGTTCTAGCTAGCATTTCGAGTACTATATTGAATAGATATGGGGAGATTGGGCATCTTTGTCTTGTCCCAGATTTCAGTGGGATTGCTTCAAGTGTCTCTCCATTCTATTTGATATTGGTTGTTGGTTTGCTATAATTTGCTATTATTATGTTTGAATTCCTGATCCCTCCAGTAGTTTTATTATGAAGGGGTGTTGTATTTTGTCAAATGTTGCATCTAAGGAGATGATCGTGTGATACTTTTCTTTGAGTTTGTTTATATAGTTCATTAAGTTAATAGATTTTCACATATTGAAACAACCTTGCAACCCTGAGATGAAGCCTACTTGATCCTGATGAATGACAATTTTGAAGTATTCTTGGATCTGGTTTTCAAGGATTTTATTAATTTAGCTTCAATATTCATAAATGAAATTGGTCTGAAGTTCTCTTCTTTGGTAGGGTTCTTGGGTAGTTTAGATATCAGAGCATTTTGTGGCTTAGCTTGACTTATTTTTTGAGGAATATTGTTATTAGGTTTTCTTTGAAAGTAGGGAAAAATTCTGCATTGAACTGGCCCTGGCAATTTTGGTTGGGAAATTTTTAATGACTTCTATTTCCTTATGTGATATGGGCTTGCTTAGATAGTTTACCTGCTCTTGATTTAACTTTGGTATGTGGTATCTGTCTAGAAAGTCATCCATTTCATTTAGATTTTTCAGTTCTGTTAAGTATTGTCTTTTGTAGTGGGATCTGATGATATTTTTGAATTTCTTTCTTTTCTGTTTTATGTCTTCATTTTCATTTCTGATTGCCTCTGGGCCCTTTAGTTAGTTTGGCTAGGGGTTTATTTATTTAAGTTTGGGTATGATGTGTCAATATTTTCATTAAATTCTAGAAAGTCTTTGATTTCTTTCTTTACTTCATCCTTGACCAAATTATCATTGAGTAGAGAGTTGTTCAGTTTCCACATGTATGCTGGGTTTCTGTTGCTTTTGCTGTTATTGAAGACCAGCCTTAGGCTATGGTAGTCTGATAAGGTACATGGGATTATTTTAATCTTCTTGTATCAGTTGAGGTTTGTTTTGTGACCAATTATATGGTCAATTTTGGAGAAGGTACCATGAGGTGCTGAAAAGAAGATGTATTCTTTTGTTTTAGGGTGAAATGTTCTGTAGATATCAATTATATCCATTTGGTTCATAACCTCTATTAGTTTCACTGTGTCTCTGTTTAGTTTCTGTTTCAATGACCTATCCATTGGTAAGATTGGGGTGTTTGAGTCTCTCACTATTATTGTGTGGGTGTCAATGTGTATTGTGAACTTTAGTAAAGATTCTTACATAAATGGGTGTTCCTTCGTCTTTGGGGCAGAGATGTTCATAATTGATGCTTTCCCTTGGTGCATTTTCCCTTTGATGAATCTGAGGTGTCCTTCCTTATCACACTTGATAACTTTTGGTGAGAGTTTATGTTTTTGGGTATTAGGATGGCAACTCCAACTTGTTTCTTGGGACCATTTCCTTGGTAGACCTTTTTCCATCTTTTTACTGTAAGATAGTTTCTGTTTTTGTTAATGACGTGTGTTTCTTTTATGCATCAACATTTTGGATCTTGTTTGTGTATCCAGTCTGTTAGCTTATGTCTTTTTATAGGTGAGTTGGGTCTATTAGTATTTAAAGATATTAAAGACAGATGACTGTTGATTCCCATTATATTTGATATTATAGATAGCTTTATGTGCTTGTAGTTTTCTTGGATTCTTAATATCTTGTCTTTTCTTAGGTAGAGGTATCTTCCTTTTATTGGAGTTTTTCTTCTAGGATCCTATGTAGGGCTGGATTGGTATTTACATTTCAAATGTTATTCCCTTTCCCCACTCTCCTATATCCCTGCCCCATCCCCCTACTTCTATGAGGATACTCCCACTCCACTCACCCACTCCAATCTCAATGCCTTGACATTACTCTATGTTGGGGAAAAGAGTCTTCTCAGGACCAAGGGCTTTTTTAAACATATGACTGTTCCTTATAAAACTGTACTAAATTAAACAATTTTCTTTAACATTACCTTGAAAAATAATCATCCAAAAATAGAGAACCCTTGGGAGTTTAGGTGACTGTATAAAAGGCATGAATCTACATTGAGAGGATTCATGACTCCATTTTAAGATGCTATGTTGACTTAGTGAACAGGCATATTTATATATTCCTCTAGTGAACAATATTCCTCAAAGTTAAATGGAATGAAACAGTGTTGCATAATTATTTTCACATTCAGAGAAAATTTTTGAATATTCATGTCAAAAGAGGGTGTCTTGAAAAATTATCTGAATGTTTGTAAAGAAGATAGCTTCTATATATTAAAATCATAATTATTTTGTTAAAATTATTAATAACATTCCTGAAAAGAAACCTCTCATTTCACTTCATTGAAAGGATCAACCTCTGCACAAAAGGGAAAAAACCCATCCAGATCCATCTTTTGTTTTACCTGGCATCCCCAGAGAACAAAAGCCTGAAATAGAGATGCAGCACACAGTATAACCAGTAGATTCTGTGTAAAAAGTTATTCAAGCTTGGGGTAGGAAAAGAAGGGGTTTATTATACTTCAGGGAATGACAAGAATACATGATGGAATTCAGTGTTCCACAGAGTTTGGGGCAGGTCCCACTTGGGACCATTAAAGACAAAAACCTCACCAAAGGAAGAAAGATGCCGCTGCTGATTTTCCAGATTAACTTGCATTAAATTCCAAGTAGTCCTGAATTGTAGTTTAGAGATTACAAAAGTACAGACAGACAATAGAAGGAACTAAGTACAAATAAATGTTCCATAGCAGAAGAGGAATTTACAATAAAAATGTTTAGGTCAACTATCCCTAACAGAAAGAAAGACAGTGAGTCAACGAAAGTTAAAATAACTGGAGTAATTAAACTATACCCTTAACGTCTACGCTATTCACCACACTGAATTTCCCCACATGACATTTGTTACCTAAGTCTCTACTGTCCTGAATATAACATCTGACTTTCCACAGAAGTTCTGTACCTTATGGAAAGATGAGGGAAGACAAGTTAAAGCACAATATTCTGTGAACTGATAGAACAATCAACAGAGTCAGATAAAGGTTATTATGTAGATTCTATAACTATGTGGCAGGAGAGTTAAAATGGTCATAATTAGGGTTAATGCATTAATGGAAGGGTTTTGTGAGGATCAGATGTATTCTTTCAGCAGATGATGGTATAAAATAGAATCAAGAGTAACCTTTAGATACTTACTGTTCAATAACAAACAAGATGAATGTTTGTGATGGTCAGATTTATGAAAATAACAAGTTATGGAAAGAATTATGAATTTGAAGATGCTCTACAGAAATTACCAAGTTAAAACACAAAGGGGAAGGGTGGAGTAGGCTTGGAGTATTGAATGAAAATTAAAGGGCTATGGAAAATAATCAAGTATTTTGATTTACTTGTAAGTGCCATCCTAGTTCAGAAGAACCACTTGAGAGGTAATGGCCACAGATTCTGAAATGACAGCACAAACAAAATTATAGATTCAAGAAGATTAAAGAACAAACAGAAAGTGAAAAGAACACACCTAGAATATCACACTTACACTGCTAAAAATCAAAGAGTAAGGAAAGCTTGCAGAGAGATGCTGGGCAGTATTGAAACCCTGCATATCATAAAACATAAGATCACAGAAGAGTTTTCAATAATTTATTACAGAGCATGTGCCCCTTAGATTACACTCTATTAAGTTCTACAGTAATAAAATGATCATTTCCACAATATTTGAGTGACTCATTTATCCATTTCCTTTAGTATTTTTGTAGCACTCTAGTTTGTGGACTGTATTCAGGCGTTTGTTTATCAACATAATTTTACAACAGACGTTAAAAGTTCATGGTGAAGCAGAGAATTTTGAGCCAAACATGCTACTGATGATTGAAAGGAGTAAGCAGTGTTAGAGATCCAGGCATTCATTATCGATTTCATAATCTATATTCTGTACTGCCATGATGGAACCAGTCTCCACTTACCATAAATTAGCATAATAATTTTCTAATCAAGCATATTAAAATGTTGGCACTGATTTTCCTTTGTCAAATGCAATAACTAAACTTTCATTAATCAAAAGAATTGCCTATTGTGAAATTATTCTTAAGCAGAATAATACTTAATGATAGAAAATTGAAGCAACAACCATAGTTGAAAAGAAGTGTGGGGTGAATCACAAAGCACAGGATAAAATTATTACATGGTATTTTTACTTTTTTCATTTAAGTGATTAGTAAGCTTACTAAGTCAGGCTAAAACAGAAGATCATCTTAGAGCTTCAGAAAATTTGACAATTATGCTTAGCTTCTTATTAAGAATGCAAAGATATTTTTCTGTTTATTTGTTATTATGTAATTATTTTACTTTCCATAGTATTAATAAATCTTTGTTAGCATCTAAAATGTTTTCTTCTACATTTAATGACATTGAAAATGGCTGTCACGATCACCAGTAATGTACAAATGATTGTTAGATGTAGATAATAAATTGAAGATACGTGCTAACAAATATAATTTATATTAGTATTAAAGGGGCATTGATTGGTAATTCATTAACTTAATTTGTTCTGATTCATAGAATTGCAACTGATGAGAATGTTCCAAGCAGAGGAATACCAAACAACATTGCATTACATTGTGTGCTGATCGATGGTTTAAATCTTGTCTATCTATCTTAGTTATGATTTATTCTTATTATTCTTATTACATTGAGAGGAACTACTAATGCCCTTTAATGAGTTTCTGGAGGATTTAGTTCATAGCTTGCCATGTCTTCCACAAATTTTTATTGAAAAAAAAAAGACTCATACAAAATTCCTAGTACCTCCCACATCCTTCCCACTTCTTCATTAATGCAATTCCACAACATTTCTCATTCTTTTAGAAAATAAATGCAAAAAAATCACAAAGAAGTCGTAAATACTAAAGAAAAATAGAAGAAACATACCCAGAGAATCTATCAAGACACAAAATTGCAAATCATATTATACAAGCAAAAAGTCAGTAATGCTAAAAGGCCCAAACATATTAATATAAGATTAAAAGTATGCTAGACATGGGTCCTGCCCTAAGTGTCATTTATGTATCCAGTGAGACTCTACTGGAAATAACTTAATTTCCCATTGTAAGTAGTTATCACTTAGAGGTAGCTTGTTTGTTAGGGATGGACGGCATGTACACATACCCCTCCCAGTCCTGAGACCTCATCCTACATGAATCTAGAAAGGCTCTGTGCATGTTTCCAGTTTCCGTAAGTTCAAATGTGTGACCGTTCTCTTGTGTCTGGAAGACATTATTTGTTTGGTATTATCTGTGGCCCTTGGCTCTTACAATATTTCCATTTCCTTTTCCTAAGAGTTTCTCAAGCTCTGAGTAGACAGGTTTGATAAAGTATCCCATTTACAACCATGTTTTCCAAGGTCTTATAGTCTCTGCACATTGTCAAGTTGTTGGTCTCTGTGTTGTTAGTTCTTATCTATGGCAACAGAAATTTCACTGATAATTGCTGACCAAGGCACTAGTCTATGGGAATTACAGAATTACATTTGAAATTACATTGGCATGCTCTTTTAGCTTAACAAAAAAAATAGTATTTGGTTTAATGCTAGCCATGCACTATTCAATATCAGATTCTTGGGCGCTAGAATGGAAGAGAAGGGTTTCTTCTTAATGAAATGACCTTTAATCAAATAAGATCATGCCTGGTTCCTCTGACAACTATTTTTGTCACCATAGCAACATCTTATCATACAGGTATGTCTCTGTTGTAGACTCAGAATTGTAGCTAAGCTGGGAGCTACTCCTTTATTCTGGTAGTTTGCAGAGTCCAGGAACACTGGTCAACAGGTGTGAATGTACCAGTTGGGCACCAGCTCAACTTCTCCATAAACAGAAAGATATGTAGGTATTGTCGTCAGCAGTAGGAGCTTACCATCAGTTTGTGGAGTATAACTACCAAGATTAGGTATATAGTAAGACACATTGGGAGGGAAGTATCCCCCAAGGAAAAAAAAATCACAAGCCTTGCTGATATCCTGAGATGCCAGGGGATTTCTATGGAGCCTCTTGGCTAATGAATTAGGTTGTAACCAATTTCTGGCACTGGGTGTTGCAGTTGGAGTTAAAAGATGTCTAACTGGAGTATTGTCTCCCTCATTGTTTGGTGACTCCATTTAAATTTCTTTCACTTATCTATATATTTTAAGAAGCTTCTAACATTTCTAGATCTCTATAGAACCCTTTAAATGGCACTTAGTTTTAGTTGTTCTTTTACAGATTCACTCCATTTTTGTTATTTTTTTTTATCCTTTTATTCGCTATGCTTTACTCTTTTCTCTGTCTCTCTATAACTATCCATTTCATTTCTTCTTTTGTGGGCGATCCTCACCTTCGTCCCTTTCCTTTATTCTGTCCCTAACCTTTGTGGTTTATGTATTGCAGGTTGCCTAACAATATGTCAAATACCTCATGCGGGATTACTTTTTCTATTCTCATTTATTGTAAATATCCTAATTTTGTGTTTTAACAACTGAACAATTTCATCTTTTGAGAATTACCTGTTTTATACAGTAAATCGTTTTCTGAATTTTGGTATTTGTTCTCTTGATTTTCATTTTTATGGTTCTTTACATATTTGAGATATTAGTTTCTGTCAGAGGTGTAATTAATAAAGACCATTTCCCATTCTGTAGTCTTTTGTTTTCCCACAATACTGAGTATGTCCATATAGAAACATTTCAGTTTCTGATGTTCAATTTATTAATATTTGTTTGTGCTTATACAATTGGTATCCTGTTAAGAAGACATTTCTTGAGTCAATGAGTTCAGGAATTCCTTTTTACATATTATTTTATAGGATGTGCAGTATTTGGTCTTAAGGTCTTTTATCAGTTTTTTTGTTGAGTTTTATATGGATCTATAAATAGGGGTCCATTTGCATTTTTCTATATGTAGCCATACAATGTGGCCAGCATCTTTTGAGAATCTGCCTTTTCCTAAGTGTGTATTTTTCAGTTCCTTGTTAAAAGTCAGGTGTCCATAGGCATGGGGACTTATGTCTGGGACATTAATTTGATGTGATTAGTGAATGTGTCTGCTTTTAAACCAATACCATGCTTTTATTCATTCTTATAGCTCTGTAGCACATCTTGAAATGCAGGATAACTCCCATATTGCTTTCACAATTTAGGTTATTTTAGCTGTCCTGGTGTTTAGTGGGGTATGAGATTTTGTTTCTCTCTCTCTCTCTCTCTCTCTCTCTCTCTCTCTCTCTCTCTCTCTCTCTCTCTCTGTGTGTGTGTGTGTGTGTGTGTGTGTGTGTGTGTGTGTCTGTGTGTGCTTCTGCATAGCTAAAAACTGTCATTTTCAATTTCTAGTAAACACTAATTTGGGGTCTGCTTGAATCTGTAGCTTGCTTTTAGTAGAATGGTCATTTTCACTATATGAATCCTACCAATCATGAATGTGACAGAACTTTCCATCTTCTCACATTTTTTCACCTTTTTTTCAATGCATAAAATTTTTATCATAAACAGCTTTCATGTGCTTGTTTAGAGTTATAACAAATTCAGAAAACAAATAAAACCCACAGAAGTCGTGCACTCTAGCTCTGTACAAGACCTAATAGAGAATCTTAATCACTCAAGCAAGATACAAAAAGAAATATTTGAGGCTATTGTGAAAGTCATTTCACTGATTACTTACTTATTCCATTTGTCATTTGAATGTAGGAAGACTTTCAGAGTTTCCATTAAGAAGTAAGATGTCTATACAAATATCCAAGGCTATTCATGAATGTCTATTGTCCTCTAGAATTCTACATGATATAATGAAAAATGTAAACATTCCCTTCTGGGAAGCTGGTGTGTACAAAGGGGCACCAATGTTTAAATAGACAAATATAATGCAAAAAAAGAAGTAAGATGTTTATGACTACATGAAATTCTTAGACAAATGGATGAAACTGGAAAATATCATCTTGAGTGAGGTAACCCAGTCACAAAAGAACACACATGATATGCACTCACTGGTAAGTGGATATTAGCCAAAAAAACTTGGAATACTC
This sequence comes from Rattus rattus, assembly GCF_011064425.1. Lineage (NCBI taxonomy): Eukaryota > Metazoa > Chordata > Mammalia > Rodentia > Muridae > Rattus > Rattus rattus. Next base: position 80,520,089 of record NC_046159.1, on the reverse strand, counting down.
AAAAAAAGTTCCCCAATCATATGAAGTTCAAGAAGAAGGAAGACCAAAATGTGTATGCTTGATTAATTTTTAGAAGAGAGAACAAAATATTCATGGGAGGAAATACAGAGACTAAGAGTGGAGCACGGACTGAAGAAAAGGTCATCCAGAGACTACCCAATCTGGGGATCCATCCCCTATGCAGCTACCAAATCCCAGTCACTATTGCTGATGCCAAGATGTGCTTCCTGACAGGAGCCAGATATGGATGTCTCCTGAGAGGTTTTGTCAGAGCCCTATTGATACAGATAAGAATGGTTGCAGCTAACCATTGGACTTAACAAGGGGATCCCAATGGAGGAGTTTGAGAAAAGACTGAAAGAGCTGAAGGAGTTTGCAACATCATAGGGTGAACAACAATACCAACCAACCAAACCCCAGCAGAGCTCCCAGGGACCAAACCACCAACCAGTGAGTACACATGGAGGGGCCCATGACTCCAGTCACACATGTAGCAGAGGATGGCATTGTCTGGCACCAATAGGAGGAAAAACCCTTGGTCATGTGAAGGTTCATTTCCCCAATGTAGGGTAATGCCAAGGTGTTGAGGTTGGAGTTGGCCAGTGGGAGTGGGAGCTTACTCATAGACTCAGGGGGTAAATGGAATGGCTATGGGTTAGGGGGAAGGGGATAACATTTAAAATGTAAATACATACAATCTCCAAGAAAAATAAAATTTAAAAAGGAAAAGAAATAAGGTGTTGTTTTCTTGGGCTCTTTGTGTGTTACCTAGGTTTTTTATCATAGCTTCTTTTCAGATTCTTTCTTTGTTATTTATATTCAATGTTTTGATTATTGATGATGTGAGGAAATTCTTTTTGGTTCCGTTAACTTGATGTTTTGTATTCTTCTTGTACTTGATAGTTACCTCCCTTTTTAGATTAGGGAATTTTTCTTCTGTGATTTTGTTAAAAATGTTTTCTGTGCCTTTCACCAGGATTTTTTCCCCCTTTTCTCTATTTCTACTATTCCCGGAATTGTTCTTTTCATAGTGTCCCAGAGTTTCTGTATGTTTTGAGCCTGGATATCATTTTAGATTTAACATTTGTTCCTTCTATTTTGTCTTCAATAACCAAGATTCTCTTTCAGATCTTGTAAACTGTGGCTGAACTCTTTCATTTCCTGAATGTTCATTTATAGTTTTTTGTCATCATTGTTGTTTGTTTGTTTGTTTTTGCGCATATATATATATATATATATATATATTTCATTTTACATCCTGATTCTAGCCCTCTTCACACTCCCATCCTTCCATGTGCTTCTCAAATTTCTCCCTCTCTTTCTTGGAATAGGGGAGCTCCTCTCCCTGGGTACCAACCCACCCCAGCATATCAAGTCTCATCAGGACTAAAAGCATCTTATACCACTGAGGACAGATAAGGAAAAGGAATCCAAAGGCAGGCAAGTAAAGAGACAAGTCAGAGACAGCCATGCTGCAGTTGTTAGGTAACACACATGATTAATGGTCAGTTAGTTATCCTATTTCTTTGTTAAATTATACTATCATGTTTTGAGTAGTTTTCCTTATTTCATTCAAAACTTTGAGTTACCACAGAGTTCCTTAAGATATTTATTTATATCTTCTTTATGTTTTGAACATCAATAATTGCTATTTTGAAGTCCTTTTGTGCTTCAGCTATATTACATTTCTCAGGGTCTATTGAAGTACAGTTATAATAGAGTCATATTGTGTTGGCTTTTAATGTTTTTATTTTTACATTGCTGTCTAGGTTTGAGGGACGATGACAATCAAGGTTATTTGATTCTGAAGGGTTAATATCTGTTCTCATCCTTTTTAGATGGGTACTCTCTTCCTTGGTTCTTTTGCAGTACCTTGAACTTACAAAAATGTTGGGACTATGGTTTTCCTGATAGAGGGTACTTCTTCATGTCTGGGGCTAGCTGAGTGTTATAGAGATATACTAAGGATAAAAGACTGAGATACGCTATAGGAAAGAGCTAAGGGGGTCCTCTTAATAAAAAGAGGTGTGATCATAAGGAGTTAGAGCTTTAATGGGAAGCATACTTCTGTGAGGAAGTTGCCATAAGAAAAACAGTAATCTGGCAAAACAGGGATAAAAGGGCTAGGAGGACCCTAAATTGGTATCAAGAGTTGAAGTTTCTAGTGAAAGGAGTTGAAGAGTAAGGAAGAACTCCTGTAAAAAGGTTGTTGTTACAGTGCTAAGGGTGAGAATGGTGAAGAGTAATCTAGAACAGAGTCGATAGTAAGAAGTGTCTGCCCAGCCCCTATGGCCACCAAGGTCCTATGGAGATAGTGTTGCCAAGCATCCACAACAGCTACAAAACATGGTAAAAACAACACAGTAATGGAAGAGAGAAAGAAGAGAAAAATTTCCTATCAAAGTCATAGTATGGTTTAGCCACTCTTCCAGATTTTTGTGAAAACTTTTTCTCTTTGAACTAAACCAAGAGATGAGACCACAGAAAAATTTACAGACTGCATAGAATTTAGTCAGCTGAGAAATGTAAACAAAAACAGGTATCTTAGTTCCCAGCTGTTATTGAGAGGCATGAAGAAAAATATGTTTCTTTGTCCTGAATCAGGTGATATTCACCATAAGAAGATCAGTTGTGAACTTTTTCTTTATTAAATACATTTAAATTAATATTAAAATGTAATGTTTTATTAAATTTAGTATTCTTTATAGAATTTATAAATTATTTAATTTAGATTTTTATTGTTACAACAAAATACTAGAAGCTGATTATATTGTAGGAAAATGAGTATGGTTATCTCAGATTTATAGAGTTTCAAGTGCTCACATTTAAAGATGGCCACGTGGTTATGGTCCTGGTATAGCACAGGGAATCACATGGCAAATATAAAGAATATAAACATTTTTCTTTTTGTTTTTAAATTAGGTTATTTGAGAATTTCTCACAATTTATTTTATTCATATTCTTCCCACAACTTCTCTCAGATCTATACCTTCTCTTCCTCACCATCCTAATGTATGTTCTCTTTCTTTTTAACATATCAAATCTAACTTGTGTTGTATATATACTCTTTGTTGGGTATGTGGACATACTTGGAGTAAGGCATAATTACCAGCAGACACACTATTAAAGAAAACTAACTCCTTTTTTTCCCGTCAGTAGTTCCTAGGCTAAGTGTAAATTCTGTGCCCTCTCCCAGTCTCCGTGATAAGATCTGGACAGGCTTGCACAGGTCTTAGGCATGTAAAAAAACTTCTATGGCTTCATCTGTGCAAATTTCCCTGTTGTACCCAGAAGACACTTTCCTTGTAGTATTAAATTACTGAAACTACCTGAAGTCATTTGTCATAGGTCATTTGTGAAAATGAAGGAAAGAGTACTTAGGGGAAAATATTCATGTTAAGAATTAAAGATAAGTAGGTATGAATGTACAGCATACATAACGTTCATTTGATTGATTTCATTTCTTAAATAACAAATAGTGCAATAAATTAAACTGTTTTACAAATCAGGGAATCTCTTGATGTGTGTGCATGTGTACGTGTTTGCATGAGTATGTGCGTGTGTGCATGTGTGTGTATTTTTATTGTTACTTTAAACGATAAAAATTTTACTTTAAGAGAGACTTTGATTCTAATAAGACCCTTGTAATTCTCAGATGTCTCTGTGTGAAATTGAACAAATTTTTTTTCTGTCAATTCTGTTTCTTACCCTGTTCCTTTGGAATCCTGGATTCATTTACTATTCCTAGTATGGTGTTATGTGCTTTGTCCAGCTTTTAAAAATGAAAGCACACATGCTTCATAAACACATAATGAAGCCTTCTTTGCACTGTATAAACATGTAATGAAGAATTGTCCAAGAAACACCTTATGCAGATATGACTATCATTTGAGAGAATCAGTATAAGTTTCTCAGTCTACATATATCTCTTAAGAGATATATGTTTAATCACAACAAAATTGTATGCAAAGAAGGAAACTAGTACAAGAAACAAGAGAACCATTACTGAACACCTAGTTTGTGCAAGTTTATTTTCAAAGGACCAATTTTAATTATATAAACATGTTATACCTTTTGTCATATTTAATCAAATAAATGGATGTATCTGCATAATTGCTTTGAACTATAACTTAATTAAAATTATATTTATTAACTAAAAAAAAGAGATATATGTTTATATATACATATATATGAAATTTCATATATATATGAAATATATCTCTATATTGCTATAAGACCCAATATCAACAGAATGTAATATATAAAGCAAAGAAAACACCAGTGATAAATAAAGAGTTCAATACTCGTTACAACACAGTTAAATAAAAGAAATTGAGGTCAATAATTTAATTACTTCCATATACACAATTCAGGATTTGCCTGAACTGTTGACCTTGTTATATGTAGTTTACCATGTAGTGTATGCCTTAGATGACTTAGTTCATCACTGAGCAGTCTCCGTACTATTTCCAATGTTACCTAGGATTTGCTTTCCATTTGTGTAGAAAGAGGATGAGAGGTAAACTTTAACTATTTCTTCTCAGCAATGGCAAATCAAATTTGGAAGAAATATATATTAAATGTTATGAATTTCCCCATGAATCTCACTTTTTTCATAAAAATATTCATTTTTACTCTGTATATTAAAATACAGAACATAATTTTGGGAAACTAAAATTGCATAAAGATGTGCTTCTAGGAGAGACTCTACCAGTGTTTTTCAGTGGGCTTTTCTTGCACAATGCTACCCCTGATATTTTCTGTATCGTTTAAAGCATGGGGTGCATACACAAATAGAACTCAGTTTCTTACTCTGTTAGATCTGCATAACATGGAAAACTAAGCAGATGTTCCAGAGAATCAGTGACTGAGAATTTTGTTAATATTACAGTCTTATAAAATTTTTATTCAGGCTTGAGAGATGGCTCAGTGGTTAAGAGCACGGATTGATATTCCAGAGGTCCTGAATTCAGATCCCAGCAACCACATAGTGGCTCACAACTATCTGTAATGAGATTTGATGCCCTCTTCTGGTGTGTCTGAAGACAGCTACAGTGTACTTACATAGAATAAATAAATCTTTAAAAATTTTATTTCAACAGATTAAAGAAAAATTTTGCTTTAGTTTAAGAACCATTTTTAGAGCCTTCTTTTATCTCATAGATGTCAATTAGTAATGGAAGTTAGAGATATTTTATTTAATGAATATGGATTTTGTATTGCTTTTAATTAAGAAATATATCCATACATCAATATAGATTAAAATCTAAATTTTTGATAAATCCTCCTGACCAAAGCCTATTCGAACCCTGTTGTATAAACATCCTTTTACTGCCTATGTTCAAAAGAGCAATTTTTAAAGATAGATAGTAAGTTAGTAAAAGGTAACACATAGGCAGATTTTTAGAAAATATTTTATTCACTAATAGCTAGTGGTGTGCTTGTTTACTTTATTGAGTTATCTACTCAAAAGATGCAAAACTCAGAGTTTGGGGAGCTCACAGAAGAGCGGGAAAAGATTATGGGAATCAGAGTGGATGGAAGACACAGGAGAACACAGCCCACCAGGACTACTTAGCAGGGCTTACATGATTTCCCAGAGACAGAAAGAGCAAGCACAGGGCCTGCATGGGTCTGCACCATATGTTATGACTGATTGCTTGGAGGTTTTGTGGGAGCAGGAGTGTCTCTGACCCCTAATCTCTCTTGGAATTCTTTCAGTCCTATTCAGTTGCCTTGTCTAGTTTTGATATGGGGACTTGTCTTGTTTGTCCTCTTTGGCTGTTGTCTCTTGGAAGCCTACAGTTTTCTGAAGTGCAGTAAATCAAAAAGAGGAGGGGGGGAGAGGGAGGGAGCTCCACCCTGTGTTTTTATACCTAAGAAAGTAGTTGGATATGAAAATCATGCTTTAAAATCCACTGAAATGTGTTTTTAATTAGAATTCTACTGTAGGAAAAAATTTTGAAATCCTACTCTCAATAGTAACTGAATATCTATGTCAAAGTTTCAATTTTTTAATGAAATATAGTTACTTTTCTAAATCTTCATTTGAAACCGGGTTTGTAATTGCACAAAGCTTGAACACGTTCTATGTATGGAAGTTTCTCAACTGTGAAGGATAACATTCCGAGATGTTGGAAATCTCTATAGCAGTGGGTGTAGAGAGAGGTAGGAAGGGTAAGATGGGGGAAGTTGTCAAATATTGATATTATTTACAAATGTTACATAAACGATTACTTTTTTATCCAGTCTCTCATGTTGAGATTCCTATACCTTATAACATATCTTGGTTGGCACAATATTTTAACACTAAGAATTGGAGGTCAATGTAGATTAAATAAACTATTCTTCTGTAACTGATATTTCTGGCTCATCTAAAATTTTCTCCTTGGCTCATTAATAATGAATCAGTTTTGCTAACTGACTAACAGGTCATATGCAGAACAAATAAATAAGAGAGTGAGAAATTAATAGTAATATATGTTCTGAAAAATCAGATCTAAAAGAAGGTAGCAGTTTCTTCACTGTCACATGACCACCTCTATCTGAATTGGGTCTGTATTAGTCAAATTGACTGTCATTATCTTATTGTTCCTTTGGGACATATTTATTGCTGCACCTGGAAAATCATCTAGTCCAGATACAGAAGACTGAAAATACAAAAATTAGTCATTATTGTCCTGCATATTAACCTATAAAATAAAAGCATAATGGAGTGGAAATTGTGGCCATTCGTAGGTATTTGGGTAGAGAATTTGTGGATTATTCAATGGATGTAGTAACTGAGGAACAGTAAGAATGATGGCCCAAACTATTTTGTCTTTCTTAATTGTTCATTTTCATAAAAAATTAACAAAAAATTCAGAGATTCAGAAATTCTTTGATGTACTTATGCAGCAAGCTTTTATAGTGTAACTAAGAATATAACTACCTTGCTTAAAAATTCACCAAAATTTAATTGATTTTTTACTTTTGATAAACTGAAGAATTTAATAGAGCCATTTTGTATACAATATATTGCAAAAAGAGAAAAATATGTAAATAATACAATTACTAGTTTATCTCTATGAAATATTCTAAAGGCAAAACTTGTTAACATGTAGTGCTGCTGCAATGGAAATATAATTCTTTTAATTTTTGTATAAATTAATATATAGTAGGATATATATATTCATATATATTCATATATATTCATATATATTCATATATATATATATATATTCAACTTCCACCTTCAACTTGTCCTAGGTCTTCCCTAAACCTGACTTTAAGTTCGCTTTTCTAGTCAGTTTACTATCTTGATGTATAATATGATTCCTAATGATTATAGATATGTTAAAATAATTATATCAGAATATCATGCCTTTATATTTTATCATTTGATCCTTGTTCAGGTTCTACAGCTAAGAAGACTAGGTTGGAAGGTGGCTGATGTTATATGTTACATGATTTCAAAGAATATTCCAAGGGAAGAAAAGACATCTAATCCTCTGTTCTCTCTCTCTAAGCCACTCGCTTTTATTGAATTATTTCAAGTATATTGTTTTCTTACATAATATATACTGATTATAGTTCTATCACTGTCTATTCATCCAAGGTCTTCCCCATTCCTCTTTCCAACTGGATCTAACCCTTTCTTCTTCATTAGAAAACAAGAAGGCTTCTATGTAATAATAATAAATAAAATAAAAAAAAGAAAAAAAAAAAAAACCTCTTAGAGATAGGGTTTAGACTTGCATGAAACAAACCAAAAAAAAAAAAAAAGCAGAAGAAATCAGGAGGAGGAGGAGAAGGAGGAGGAGGAGGAGGAGGAGGAGGAGGAGGAGGAGGAGGAGGAGGAGGAGGAGGAGGAGAACATCTCAAGAGAAGAGAAGCCCAAGAAAGAAAGACACACTTGTTCACACTCAGAAATCCCATCAAAAATTCTAAACTTGACTCAATAATATATGGCTTCATATAAATCATATTAAGCAAAGGATCTTCAGAGTAAAAAGAGATGGGTACACAGAGGGCGAGGTGCGGGGAGGGAAGTGAATATAAAATAAAATATAAATAATGGGATGATTGTAAGAAATGTAAAAGTCCTCACACAAGGTTGTGGGGTAGGATATTTCCAAGGATGCCATTGAACTTGGTTTTTATTACCATTTTTTTGTATTTTTTTAGAAAATTTAATCTTTTTCTACAGGCCAGGCTTTATCCCCCTCCTGGTCTACCTTCACACTGTTCCACATCCCATACCTACTTCCCCCAGCCTGATATCCACAAGGTTGTCCCCACCCCTTGGTGCCTCCAGTCTCTTAAGGGTTAGATGCATCTTCTCTGACTGAGTTCAAACCCAGCAGTCATCTGGTGTACATGTGTTGGGGGCCATATATCAGCTAGGGTATCCTGCCTGGTTGGTGGCTCAATGTCTAAGAAATCTCCAGCATTCAGGCTAGCTGAGACTGCTGGACTTCTTTATTATTATTATTATTATTATTATTATTATTATTATTATTATTATTATTATTATTATTATTATTATTATTAACTTGAGTATTTCTTATATACATTTCGAGTGTTATTCCCTTTCCCGATTTCTGGGCAAACATCCCCCTCCCCCCTCTCCTTCCTTATGGGTGTTCCCCTCCCCACCCTCCCTGGACTTCTTTTTTTAACTTACATTTCAAATGTTATCTCCTTTCCTGGTTTTCCATCCATAAATTCCCTATCTCATCCCCCCCTCTCCTTCCTTATGGGTGTTCCCCTCCCCACCCTCCCTGGACTTCTTTTTTTAACTTACATTTCAAATGTTATCTCCTTTCCTGGTTTTCCATCCATAAATTCCCTATCTCATCCCCCCCTTGGATGAGGGTGTGTCGAACTATTAAGCCACCCCTTTCTCTTCACCCTGACATTCCCCTACACTAGGGGGGACCAGCCTTGGCAGGACCAAGGGCTTCTCCTCTGATTTGTGCCCAACAAGGCCATCCTATGCTACATATGCAGCTGGAGCCATGGGTCTGTCCATGCATACGCTTTGGGTGATGGTTTAGTCCCTGGGATCTCTGCTTGGTTGGTATTGCTGTTTTTATGGGATTGCAAACCTCTTCAGCCTCTTCAATCCTTTAACAGCTCCAGTGAGGACTCCATTCTCAGTTCAATGGTTGGCTGCCATCATCCATCTCTGTATCTGTCAGGCTCTGGCAGATCCACTTAGGAGACAGCTATATGAGGCTCCTGTCAGCATGCACTTCTTGGCATAAGCAATATTGTCTGGGTTTTTTGGCTGTATGTTTATGGGCTGGATCCCCAGGTGGGGCAGTCTTTGGATGGCCTTCCCTTTAGTCTCTGCTCTAAATATTATTTCCCCATTTTCTCCTATAAATATTGATGTTCCCTCTTCTAAGAAGGACTGAAGCATATGCACTTGGTCATTCAACTTGAGCTTCATGTAGTCTGTGAATTGCCTCTTGGGTAATTCAAACTTTTGGGCTAATATCCACTTATCAGTGAGTGTATACCATGTGTGTGTTTGGTGATTGCGTTACCTCACCCAGGATGATATTTTCTAGTTCCATCCTTTGGCCTATAAATTTCATGAAGTCATTGTTTTTGATAGCTGAGTAGTACTCCATTGTGTAGATGTACCACATTGTTGGTATCCATTCCTCTGTTGAGGGACATCTGGGTTTCTTCCAGCTTCTGGTTATTAAAATAAGGGTGTCATGAACATTGTGGAGCGTGTGTCCTTGTTATAGGTTGGAGCATCTTTTGGGTAAATGCCTAGAAGTGGTATAGTTGGTATAGTTGTATCCTTATGTTCCTATGTCCTATTTTCTGAGGAACCTCCAGACAGATTTCAACATCGGTTGTACCAGCTTGTAATCCCACCAACAATGGAAGAGTGCTCCTCTTTGCACATCCTCACTAGCATCTGATGTTATTTGAGTTTTTGACCTTAATCATTCTGACCGGTGAGAGGTCGAATCACAAGGCTGTTTTGATTTTCATTTCTCTGATGACTAAGGATGTTGGAAATTTCTTTAGGTGCTTGTCAGCCATTTGATGTTTTTCAGTTGAGAATTCTTCGTTTAGCTCTGTACCCCATTTTTAATAGGGTTATTTAATTCTCTGGAGTCTAACTTCATGTTTTCTTTGTATATTTTGAATATTAACCCTCAATCAGATGTAGGATTGGTAAAGATCTTTTCCTAGTCTTTTGGTTGCCATTTTGTCCTACTGTCAGTGTCCTTTGCCTTACAGAAGCTTTGCAATTTTATGAAGTCCCATTTGTATATACTTGATCTTAGAGCATAAGCCATTGGTGTTCTGTTCAAGAAATTTTCCCCAGTGCCCATGTTTTCAAGGTTCTTCTCCATTATTTCTTCTATTAGTTTGAGTGTATGTGGTTTTATTTGGAGTTCCTTGATCCACTTGAACTTGAGCTTTATACAGGGACATAAGAATTGATCTATTTGCATTCTTCTACATACTGAACATCAGTTGAACTAGCATCATTTGTTGAAAATGCTATCTTTTATTCCACTGCATGGTTTTAGTTCCTTTGTCAAAGATCAAGTAACCATTGGTGTGTTGGTCCATTTAAGTGTCTTGGATTCTATCCCATTGCCTACCTGCCTGTCTCTGTACCAATATCAAATAGTTTTTATCACTATTGCTCTGTAATACAGCTTGAGGTCAGGGATGGTGATTACCCCAGTTCTTTTATTGTTGGGAATAGTTTTCACTATGCTGGGCTTTCACTATTCCAAATGAATTTGTAAATTTCTCTTTCTAACTCTATGAAGAATTGAGTTGATATTTCGATGGGGATTGCACTGAATCTGTAGATTTCCATTTTCAGCAAGATGGGCATTTTTACTACGTTAATCCTGCCTGAGATCTTCTTAAATTTATTTCTTCAGAGACTTGAAGTTCTTCTCATACAGATTGTTCACTTCCTTGGCTAGAGTCACACAGAAGTATTGAAGCATTTTATCTTATTTGTGACTATTGTGAAGGATTTTGTTTCCCTAATTTCTTTCTCAGCCTGTTTAACCTTTGAGTAGAGGAAGGCTACTGAGTTGCTTGAGTTAATTTTATACCCAGTCACTTTGCTGAAGTTGTTTATCAGGTTTAGGAGTTCTCTGGTAGAATTTTTAGGGTCACTTATGTATACTGTCCTATCATCTGCAAATAGTGATATTTTGACTTAGTCCTTTCCAATTTGTATCCTTTTGACCTCCTTTTGTTTTCTGATTGTTCTAACTAGGACTTCAAATACTATAGAGGATAGGTAGGGAGAGACTGGTAGCTTTGTCTAGTCCCTGATTTTAGTGGGATTGCTTCAAGTTTCTCTCCATTTAGTTTGATGTTGGCTACTGGTTTGCTATATATTGCTTTTACTATGTTTAGGGAAGGGCTTTGAATTCCCGATCTTTCCAAAACTTTTACTATGAAGGAGTGTTGAATTTTGTCAAATGTTTTCTCTCCATCGATTGAGATTCTTTTTTCCTTTGAGTTTGTTTATACAGTGGATTACATTGATGGATTTTCCTATATTGACCCATTCCTACATACTTGGGATGAAGCCTACTTGATTATGATGGATGATTACTTTGCTGTGTTCTTGGATTTGGTTTGCAAGAATTTTATTGAGTATTTTTGCATTGATATTCATAAGGGAATTTGCTCTGAAATTCTCTCTCTTCTTTGAGTCTTTGTGTGGTTTAGGTATAAGCCCAATTGTTGCTTCATAGAAGGAATTCGGTAGTGTTCCTTAAACTTAATTCTAGTTTGGCATTGCATCTTATACTTGTATAAAGCCAAACTTCTAGAAAATAAAGGCAACAGCACTATAGATTATGGGGAAAGAGAAGTCCTTAAAATTTATGGTGGGTATGTGGACTGGGGCCACAACTGTGAAGATCAGAATGAAGGTTTCTCACAATCCTAAAACCTCAATGACCTCTAGTCGTAACTGAAGGGATCTCAAGTCCTAACACAGAGATGCCTGCATAGCCATGCACTCACTCAGTTGCACTCTTCATAATGACCAGGAAGCAGCCTAGATGTCCATAAACAATTTGATAAAGAAAATATACCAGTTATGTTTCTGTATACATACATATAAAACACACACACATATATATATATATATGTATATATATATCATAAAGTTATTAAGCAATTAGGAAAAAATGCATCATGACATTTCAGAAACACGTATGGAAATGGCTGTCAGTTGGTTAAGACAAATAACTCTCTGACATGGCAATTTTAGGATTTAACATTCATGGAACAAGTATAGATCATCAATCTAAAATGGTATCATAAAAGTCCAAAAGAGTTAGGAGAGGAAGCAAAGAAAATAGTAATTGCTGTTTGGCTTAACTAAATGCAGGTTCAAGCCCACATTTTCATTGTAGGCATAGTGATTGCTAGCTCTCATGTGATAATTAATTTATGCTAAGCACTACTCTGCCTCTTTTCCATGTGCTAAGTAATTTTATAAGAGCAGCAGGATAACTGTCATCATTACTACTTCAGCAAAGGATGAAGAAGGGGAGTTGAGTAGCAGAGCTAAGATTTCAGTAATAACCACCCTGACTCTAGAACCTGCTTTTGATAAGAGCCATGCCATGTAGAAATGCAACACTGCACACTTACCACATGCTCCATGCATATCTTTAAAAATAAAAATGAAACTATTCGTGCGTAAAGATATACTGGAACTCTGATGTCCTATAAATGTTACAAAAATTAAAAATATGTGTTCATTGTTCCTCACAGTAGTCCTGAATACTAAGCTAACCCATGCTGCCTTAAGTGATCTTTGCCTTAAATAAATCATTTGGTTCTCTCATACAATCTCCACTCCAAAGAGTGAAACAAAAAGGCAACTAAACCTATTGTCACACAGTTAACTGAGTAGAATCCCACAATTGCATTAGTCTGGAAGTTTGTGTTCTCAAGAAAACAATGGACAACTTTGTTGCCTTGATTTTGGGAAAAAAAATTAAGACACGGGAAGAATTATTGTGCCTTTCAGTAAAACCAATTTAAGTGGTGTATGCAAGCTCTATTTTACAATTATTAGAAACAACATTTATGTGATACATATTTGAACTACATTTATAATTTAATTTTTCTGTGATCTGCTGTGTGATCCACTTTTGCATAATGGGCATTTTATAAAAAGGTCTTATTAATTTACCGTGCGTCTACTTATTATTTTGGGTAAATTATAACAGTGAGAAATTCTTGAAGGTATCATTTTTTAGTGCAAGAAAATATGTAGCTTGGCAGTGAAAATGACATAGCCATCAGTTTTATTTGGGATATAAAGTATAAAGTTGCTAATTGCTCTCAGAAGTTGAAACTCAATGTCTCAGGTAGGCAAATCTTTAATGAGATTATTTAAGATACCATTAATTTCAAAATACAAAATAAACTACCCTGATAATTTTAGTAATTATTTTCCCATCCCCTGGTTTAGTCAGAGATGTTATTATTTTATTGAGTATGAATTGCTCTTACTTTAAGTATACAACTTGAAACATGTTTGTAAAGCAGTGAGATGATGCTATTTTCAATTAACAACTACAACAACCCAACAATTTTAAGTAAGTATTAATGAGGACCAAGAAGATAGTAATGATAGGTATTTTCTGTCAAAGTGGATATTCAGCTACAATATGAATTTCATGTACTTAACAACTATGTTAACATTAAGAGTGCTTTCAGCTAAACATCTGAGTGAGCATGGGGACGCAATGGAGAAGTTAGAGAAAGAACTGAAGGAGCTGTAGGGGTTAGCAATCCCATATGAAGAACAACAATGTCGACCAGCCAAACCCCCCCAGAGCTTCCAGACACTAAAGCACCAACTGAAAAGTACACAAGGCGGGACCCATGACTCCAGCCCCATATGTAGCAGAGGATGGCATTCTCCAGCACCAAGAGGAGGAAAAGCCCTTGGTCCTGTGAAGGCTCATTTTCCCATTGTAGGTGAGGGCCGAGGTGTTGCAGTGGGAGTGAGTGGATGGGAGTGGGAGCATCCTCATAGAAGGAGGGAGAAGGGGGAGGGGGAGGGACGAAAAAGGATAACATTTGAAATGTAAATACAAAAAATAGCCAAGAAAAATAAATTAATTAATAAAAAGAAAGTAAACAAAAGAAAAGTGTTTGCAAATCAACCACCAAGTAGCCAATCTGTAGGATATTTTACTTGTACCTTTGCTTGTAAAGGAAATTTAAAAAGCTCGGGTTTTAGATGGAGGCAGGAGCTCTCATACAGTTACATCTTTTCTTTACCCTAAAAGAAGAGAGGATAAATGTTGTTGACGGCAAATATTTCCATATGATATTCTCAATAATACTAGGGCAGATTGCACTGCATATTTATGTTTATTTTGGGCGTGTATAACGTATAAAATTCACAGATGGATTTGGTAATTATGTTACTCTTGATAATGAGGGGACAGGTTAAGTTTATGCAGCTCAAATGATCTGATTCTAAATAGCCGCATGATTTCACCAAGCAAGTTTTTCTTTTAATATTTACAGAATATGTGAATACCTAGTTGCATATTGAAATATTAGAAAGTTTGTCTTTTCTTTTGAATTTGCAATTCTGATACAATTTTTAGAAAATTAAAATATCTTAAAAGGGAATTACTGCTTGAATTTTCCTCTGTACTGTCAGTCAAGCATAATATAGTTCCCTCAGACTAACATAGTTTCCATTTTCTCATAGACAGTGTGCCAGTCCAGAGTCAGATTTCTGCATTTGTTATGAGTGGTTTAACAGAATAGGACAGAGTCCTCCTGTGGGGAGGACTTTGTCCTTTTTTACTGTAAGACTGCCAAACTTCCGTTTTAGATCTTAGCTTGTTCAGGTAACTACTTTACGATTAAGAATTACCGTATAATTAAGACTTGCTGGCCATCTCCTGCTGGGCCTTCGATCTGTCTTCAAGTGTGTTTTGTATACACAGTGAGACTTAGTTTGGAAAAATAATTGTTCCTTTGTGAGAAAGTAGAAATTAGAAATAGTTTCTGGATTAGAGAATGGGGATTGTGTCTCCCCCCCCCCATAGACTTAGGGGCTCCATCAGCCTAGACCAGTGCAGACTCCCTGAGTGCGGCCAGTTACTGTGAGTTTACATATATGTCAGTCCTACTGTGTTTTGTAGGCCTTCTTTCCTCCATTTTCTGAGTTCCTCATTGGCTCTTACACTCTTACTGGGCATCAGGGAGGGTCTGGGAGTAGGTATTGGAGGGTAAACTGAAAAAAACAAAACAAAATAAAACAAAACTATTTTCAAAAAACAGAAAGGAAAGAAAAGAAAAAGAGAAAAAGAAAGAAAAAACAAAAGAAATTCACTTTCACCTGTATTAAAAGATCTATTACAGAGAGTTCCACGGCTCAGATTTCATAACAATAAAAAGGAAGAGAGTATTCAGTAGCTCCCATCACATCAGGCAAACAAGGTGCACTGTGGTGATCAATGAGCCATGGAGACTCTATCCCCATGTGTGGCTTGCCTTTTGGAACTAGATTTATTTTTCTATTACCATAGATTTTTTATTTCCTCTCTTCATTTTATTATGTCCCCTTCATTTCTGCTTCATTCTCACTTGATTCCCTTTTTAACTTTTGATTCCCTTACTAAATAAGGCATCTATTCCCACTAAGGACAACGACGTCTTTGAGATAGCCACATTCCAATAAGCACCTCTCAAACTCTGGGCATATTTTAGCTCCAACTCATACCACATTTTGGAATAGATGCTTTAAATTGTAGGAAACACTCATTAATAATCAAATAAATCATTCTGCATTAACTTCTGAGGATATTCATCCTATATCTCACAACAAATGGCAATGACTTTAGACTAAAACAATCTGAGATAGATCTGATTTTTTCTTTTGCTTTCAGTATAAAGAAGGAAATACAGTAAGTCAGCAAACTCCACCTTCAAATGACAGCCCATATTCCACCATTTATCTCTTTACGGCCATCTTAATCTAAAGCAGCATGGATTCTTATTTATAGATTAGCTTCCCAACTGCTTGTCCGTTTCCATCTCTTGTGGTAAATCACATCACAGAGTATAAATCACGTCAGACAGGACTTTTCTTTGAAAGGATCTTATTGTATGTTCCTCCTGAAAGATGCCCAGAAATCTTACCGTAAGTCATAAATTTTGTTTTTCTAGTTGGTCTCCAGTACTTCTGAAACTGTGACCTTCTCTTTTTTTGCCTATATGTTTATGCCATTTACTTGCTTTTCTCCTGTTTATAATAATAGTTTGCACTCAGAGTTCTGTCTACCTAAGACCTTCCCTGTAGATATTTTATTATTTCAGTATAAATTTAAACTATTTCTTTTGTAACATGGGTAAATATGAACATATACCTTAATATATTTACCTATATATGCAATATATACATATATATCCTAATTTATGTAATCAGTTGCTAATTGTTTTAAGTCGGTGATAAACTCAATTAGGAAAGATTTAGTTTTACCGTGTAAAACTAAACACCTCCTGCAATAGTGCTCACAATAAACATTAATCATTCAATAACTACTTCTTGTATATGTAGCCTAACATACATATACATACAGTTTCATCATCTGGCAATGGAAGAAGCACTGGTGTTTCCAGTAGGCAATGTACAAGATCAGATAGCACTCTCAGGAATCTAGCAGTTCTTGGTAATTATGACCTGAATACATGAGAACAATAGCATTGTATGTATTAAAAACACAGTTACCCAAACCTTGTGTTAGGAACTTAACTGGGTAATTTAAGCTATGATTACAGGTTGGGGAGATCCATGATAGGATGTGAAGTAAATCTTTGGCTATATATTATTTTAAATATTCCACAGTAGAGCCAATAAGATCCTGAGAAAATTAAATATGGCATGGTAACCTTCTGGGGTACTGAAACTCAAGTAAAAATTACAAAAAATGAATAATTGAAATTATATAATATTTATTCAATATAACGTATATTTATTAGATTTTACTTATAGCAAGTATTGTTCATGAATATTAGACAATAATATTTTAAAAACTGTGTTAGAAAACCTTAGCCTAATTTATTCCTGGAATCTAACATTTGCCTTACAAGTATAAATAAAAATTCATTTTTCATAATTTTTTGAGAAAAAGAACAAGATATTAATGTACGTAGTGTAGACTCATCGACCTTTCGTCAACTCCATCTTTTAGTAAGCTGTCTTTTCCTACATTAACTGAAGTAAAACTCTGCTCTTGGTCCTGCCAATTAAATAGTGTATTTCATTGCTTAATGCCCTAAAGAACAAATCATTACTGACAGTGGCTCTCTAGATATAGCTAATTAAAATGAAATTCAAATTTCTGTGAATCCTTGTCCATTAGAGCAAAACCAAAGTACACTTTAGCACACTTTAGCATCCTCAGAACATCACATACTGGTTGTCTCTGTATTGTTTCTCACTGTCGCCCTAATACGTCAATACAGAAAAGGTGAAATGAAAAGAAAACAAACTCTTATACATGAAGTAAGAAAAGATGAGAATATATTCTTATAATTTATACAAAAAAATTTTCTATTTATACAGAAGAATTTTCTTTTAAATGAGAGGTATCTCATGAAGGACAACAATATTTTATATTAGCTTGGGATTAGTTGTACATTGAAAAAATACCATGAGAAGATACTTTGTTTAATATCAGCAATTTTATGTTTTTTATTTTATTTTTTTTATTAACTTGAGTATTTCTTATTTACATTTCGAATGTTATTCCCTTTCCCCATTTCTGGGCAAACATCCCCCTAATCCCTCCCCCTCCCATTCCTTATGGGTGTTCCCCTCCCTACCCTCCCCCCATTGCCGCCCTCCCCCCAAAAATCACGTTCACTGGGGGTTCAGTCTTAGCAGGACCAAGGGCTTCACCTTCCACTGGTGATCTTACTAGAATATTCATTGCTACCTATGAGGTCAGAGTCCAGGGTCAGTCCATGTATAGTCTTTAGGTAGTGGCTTAGTCCCTGGAAGCACTAGTTGCTTGGCATTGTTGTTCATAAGGGGTCTCGAGCCCCTTCAAGCTCTTCCAGTTCTTTCTCTGATTCCTTCAACAGGGGTCCTATTCTCAGTTCAGTGGTTTGCTGCTGGCATTCGCCTCTGTATTTGCTGTATTCTGGCTGTGTCAGGAGAGATCTACATCTGGCTCCTGTCGGCCTGCACTTCTTTGCTTCATCCATCTTGTCTAATTGGGTGGCTGTATATGTATGGGCCACATGTGGGGCAGGCTCTGAATGGGTGTTCCTTCTGTGTCTGTTTTAATCTTTGCCTCTCTATTCCCTGCCAAGGGTATTTTTGTTCCCCCTTTTAAAGAAGGAGTGAAGCATTCACATTTTGATCATCCATCTTGAGTTTCATGTGTTCTATGCATATAGGGTAATTCAAGCATTTGGGCTAATAGCCACTTATCAATGAGTTCATACCATGTGTGTTTTTCTGTGATTGGGTTACCTCACTCAGGATGATATTTTCCAGTTCCAACCATTTGTCTATGAATTTCATAAAGGCATTGTTTTTGATAGCTGAGTAATATTCCATTGTGTAGATGTACCACATTTTCTGTATCCATTCCTCTGTTGAAGGGCATCTGGGTTCTTTCCAGCTTCTGGCTATTATAAGTAAGGCTGCTATGAACATAGTGGAGCACGTGTCTTTTTTATATGTTGGGGCATCTTGTGGGTATATGCCCAAGAGAAGTATAGCTGGATCCTCAGGTAGTTCAATGTCCAATTTTCTGAGGAACCTCCAGACTGATTTCCAGAATGGTTGTACCAGTCTGCAATCCCACCAACAATGGAGGAGTGTTCCTCTTTCTCCACATCCTTGCCAGCATTTGTTGTCACCTGAGTTTTTGATCTTAGCCATTCTCACTGGTGTGAGGTGAAATCTCAGGGTTGTTTTGATAAGCATTTCCCTTATGACTAAAGATGTTGAACATTTCTTTAGGTGTTTCTCAGCCATTTGGCATTCCTCAGCTGTGAATTCTTTGTTTAGTTCTGAACCCCATTTTTTAATAGGGTTATTTGTCTCCCTGCGAATCTAACTTCTTGAGTTCTTTGTATATTTTGGATATAAGCCTCTATCTGTTGTAGGATTGGTAAAGATCTTTTCCCAATCTGTTGGTTGCTGTTTTGTCCTAACCACAGTGTCCTTTGCCTTACAGAAGCTTTGCAGTTTTATGAGATCCCATTTGTCGATTCTTGATCTTAGAGCATAAGCCATTGGTGTTTTGTTCAGGAAATTTTTTCCAGTGCTCATGTGTTCGATATGCTGCCCTAGTTTTTCTTCTATTAGTTTGAGTGTATCTGGTTTGATGTGGAGGTCCTTGATCCACTTGGACTTAAGCTTTGTACAGGGTCGTAAGCATGGATCGATTTGCATTCTTCTACATGTTGACCTCCAGTTGAACCAGCACCATTTGCTGAAAATGCTATCTTTTTTCCATTGAATGGTTTTGGCTCCTTTGTCAAAAATCAGGTGCCCAATCATGGGTTCATTTCTGGGTCTTCAATTCTGTTCCATTGGTCTATCTGTCTGTCTCTGTACCAATACCATGCAGTTTTTATCACTTTTGCTGTGTAATGTTGCTTGAGTTCAGGGACAGTGATTCCCCCTGAAATCCTTTTATTGTTGAGAAGAGTTTTAGCTATCCTGGGTTTTTTGTTATTCCAGATGAATTTGCAAATTGTTCTGTCTAACTCATTGAAGAATTGGATTGGTATTTTGATGGGGATTGCATTGAATCTGTAGATTGCTTTTGGTAAAATGGCCATTTTTACTATATTAATCCTGCCAATCCATGAGCATGGGAGATCTTTCCATCTTCTGAGGTCTTCTTCAATTTCTTTCTTCAGAGTCTTGAAGTTGTTCTTGTAGAGATCTTTTACTTGCTTGGGTAAAGTCACATCGAGGTACTTATATTATTTGGGTCTATTATGGAGGGTGTCGTTTCCCTACTTTCTTTCTCGGCTTGTTTCTCTTTTGTGTAGAGGAAGGCTACTGATTTATTTGAGTTAATTTTATACCCAGCCACTTTGCTGAAGTTGTTTATCAGCTTTAGTAGTTCTCTGGTGGAACTTTTGGGATCACTTAAATATACTATCATATCATCTGCAAATAGTGATATTTTGACTTCTTCTTTACCAATCTGAATCCCCTTGATTTCCTTTTGTTGTCTGATTCCTCTGGCTAGAACTTCAAGAACTATATTGAATAAGCAGGGAGAGAGTGGGCACCCTTGTTTAGTTCCTGATTTTAGTGGGATTGCTTCAAGTTTCTCTCCATTTAGTTTAATGTTAGCAACTGGTTTGCTGTATATATGGCTTTTACTATGTTTAGGTGTGGGTCTTGTATTCCTATTCTTTCCAGGACTTTTATCATGAAGGGGTGTTGGATTTTGTCAAATGCTTTCTCAGCATCTAATAAAATGATCATGTGGTTTTGTTCTTTCAGTTTGTTTATATAATGGATCACATTGATGGTTTTCCGTATATTAAACCATCCCTGCATGCCTGGGATGAAGCCTACTTGATCATGGTGGATGATTGTTTTGATGTGCTCTTGGATTCAGTTTGCCAGAATTTTATTGAGTATTTTTGCGTCAATATTCATAAGGGAAATTGTTCTGAAGTTCTCTTTCTTTGTTGGGTCTTTGTGTAGTTTAGGTATAAGAGTAATTGTGGCTTCATAGAAGGAATTCGGTAGTGCTCCATCTGTTTCAATTTTGTGGAATAGTTTGGATAGTATTGATTTGAGGTCTTCTATGAAGGTCTGATAGAATTCTGCACTAAACCCGTCTGGACCTGGGCTCTTTTTGGTTGGGAGACCTTTAATGACTGCTTCTATTTCCTTAGGAGCTATGGGGTTGTTTAACTGGTTTATCTGTTCCTGATTTAACTTTGGTACCTGGTAACTGTCTAGGAAATTGTCCATTTCCTGCAGATTTTCAAGTTTTGTTGAATATAGGCTTTTATAATAAGATCTGATGTTTTTTTAATTTCCTCTGAATCTGTAGTTATGTCTCCCTTTTCATTTCTGATTTTGTTAATTTGGACACACTCTCTGTGTCCTCTCGTTAGTCTGGCTAAGGGTTTATCTATCTTGTTGATTTTCTCAAAGAACCAACTTTTGGTTCTGTTGATTCTTTCTATGGTCCTTTATGTTTCTACTTGGCTGATTTCAGCTCTGAGTTTGATTATTTCCTGTCTTCTATTCCTCCTGGGTGTATTTGCTTCTTTTTGTTCTAGAGCTTTTAGGTGTGCTGTCAAGCTACTGACATATGCCCTCTCCTTTTTCTTTCTGCAGGCACTCAGAGCTATGAGTTTTCCTCATAGCACAGCTTTCACTGTGTCCCATAAGTTTGGGTATGTTGTACCTTCATTTTCATTGAATTCTAAGAAGTCTTTAATTTCTTTCTTTATTTCTTCCTTGACCAGGTTATCATTGAGTAGAGCATTGTTCAACTTCCACGTATATGTGGGTGTTCTTCCCTTATTGTTATTGAAAACCAGCTTTAGGCCCTGGTGGTCTGATAGCATGCATGGGATTATTTCTATCTTTCTGTACCTGTTGAGGCCTGTTTTTTGACCAATTATATGGTCAATTTTGGAGAAAGTACCATGAGGAGCTGAGAAGAAGGTATATCCTTTTGCTTTAGAATAGAATGTTCTATAAATATCTGTTAAGTCCATTTGGTTCATGACTTCTCTTAGTCTGTCTACGTCTCTGTTTAATTTTTGTTTCCATGATCTGTCCATTGAAGAGAGTTGGGTGTTGAAATCTCCTACTATTATTGTGTGATGTGCAATGTGTGTTTTGAGCTTTAGGAAGGTTTCTTTTACGTATGTAGGTGTCCATGTATTTGGGGCATAGATATTTAAGATTGAGAGTTCATCTTGGTGGATTTTTCCTCTGATGAATATGAAGTGTCCTTCCTTATCTTTTTTGATGACTTTTAGTTGAAAATTGATTTTATTTGATATTAGAATGGCTACTCCAGCTTGCTTCTTCAGACCATTTGCTTGGAAAGTTGATTTCCAGCCTTTCACTCTGAGGTAGTGTCTGTCTTTGTCTCTGAGGTGTGTTTCCTGTCGGCAGCAGAATGCAGGGTCCTCATTGCGTATCCAGTTTGTTAATCTATGTCTTTTTATTGGGGAGTTGAGGCCATTGATGTTGAGAGATATTAAGGAATAGTGATTATTGCTTCCTGTTATATTCATATTTGGATGTGAGGTTGTGTTTGTGTGCTTTTCTTCTCTTTGTTTTGTTGCCAAGACGATTAGTTTCTTGCCTCTTCTTGGGAATAGCTTGCCTCCTTATGTTGGGCTTTACCATTTATTATCCTTTGTAGTGCTGGATTTGTAGAAAGATATTGTGTAAATTTGGTTTTGTCATGGAATATCTTGGTTTCTCCATCTATGTTAATTGAGAGTTTTACAGGACACAGTAACCTGGGCTGGCATTTGTGTTCCCTTAGGGTCTGTATGACATCAGTCCAGGATCTTCTGGCTTTCATAATCTCTGGCGAAAAGTCTGGTGTGATTCTGATAGGTCTGCCTTTATATGTTACTTGACCTTTTTCCCTTACTGCTTTTAATATTCTTTCTTTATTTTGTGCATTTGGTGTTTTGACTATTATGTGTCGGGAGGTGTTTCTTTTCTGGTCCAATCTATTTGGAGTTCTGTAGGCTTCTTGTATGCCTATGAGTATCTCCTTTTTTAGGTTAGGGAAGTTTTCTTCTATGATTTTGTTGAAGATATTTACTGGTCCTTTGAGCTGGGAGTCTTCACTCTCTTCTATACCTATTATCCTTAGGTTTGATCTTCTCATTGAGTCCTGGATTTCCTGTATGTTTTGGACCAGTAGCTTTTTCTGCTTTACATTATCTTTGACTGTTCAGTCGATGATTTCTATGGAATCTTCTGCTCCTTAGATTCTCTCTTCTATCTCTTGTATTCTGTTGGTGATGCTAGTATCTATGGCTCCTTGTCTCTTCCTTTGGTTTTCTATATCCAGGGTTGTTTCTATGTGTTCTTTCTTGATTGCTTCTATTTCCATTTTTAATTCCTTCAATTTTTTTATTGTGTTTTCCTGGAATTCTTTCAGGGATTTTTGTGATTCCTCTCTATAGGCTTCTAGTTGTTTATTTATGTTTTCCTGGAATTCTTTCAGGGATTTTTGTGATTTCTCTCTGTAGGCTTCTACTTGTTTATTTATGTTTTCCCGTGTTTCTCTAAGGGAGTTCTTCACCTTTTTCCTGAAGTCCTCCAGCATCATGATCAAATATGATTTTGAAACTAGATCTTGCTTTTCTGGTGTTTGGATATTGCGTGTTTGCTTTGGTGGGAGAATTGGGCTCCGATGATGCCATGTAGTCTTGATTTCTGTTGCTTGGGTTCCTGTGCTTGCCTCTCGCCATCAGATTATCTCTAGTGTTACTTTGTTCTGCTATTTCTGACAGTGGCTAGACTGTCCTATAAGCCTGTGTGTCAGGAGTGCTGTAGACCTGTTTTCCTGTTTTCTTTCAGCCAGTTATGGGGACAGAGTGTTCTGCTTTCAGGCATGTAGTTTTTCCTATCTACAGGTCTTCAGCTGTTCCTGTGGGCCTGTGTCTTGAGTTCACCAGGCAGGTCTCTTGCAGCAGAAAAGTTGGTCTTACCTGCTGTCCCGAGGCTCAAGTTTGCTCGTGGGGTGTTGCTTATGAGCTCTCCGAGGCTGCAGCAACCAGGAAGATCTGTGCTGCCCTTCCCGGGAGCTTCCGTGCACCAAGGTTCCAGATGGCATTTGGTGTTTTCCTCTGGAGTCAGAGATGTGGGCTGAGTGTACACTCTTCTTGTTTCCTAGGTGTGTCTGCCTCTCTGAAGGTTTAGCTCTCCCTCCCACGGGATTGGGTGCAGAGAACTGTTTATCAGGTCGGTCTCTTCAGGTTCCAGTGGTGTCTCAGACTCAGCGGATTTCCTGCTCCTGTGCCCTTATCCAAGGGAACCCAGAGGCCGTATACAGATTCCTCTTGGGCCAGGGATGTGGGCAGGGGTGGGCAGTGTTGGTGGTCTCTTCTGCTCTGCACTCTCTGGAGTGCCCACCTGTCTCGGGGGTGAGCTCTCTCTCCCACGGGGTTTGGGAGCAGTAAGCTGGAGGCAGGGAGCACAAGATTGGAACTCCAATATCAGCAATTTTAATATCATACAATAACACTTCAAAGAAGAAAGACATTTACATTTGCATTTTTGTGAACAGGAGTGTAAAACTTCTGCTTTAAATTGTCCCTCCTGTTAGGTGGCTTTGAATTCCTGATGCATATTCCACTCGCGTGGTTTAATGTAGACGTGCACTTTCTGTCAGCATTCCCAACTGGTCCCATGTCATACATCCTAGATCACTGTGAGCATCTTACCTGCCCACCTGATGGTGGCTCCCCATACACGAATCAGGTTTGATTTTCATGTTTTCAGACATCACACAGTTTCCTATTCATAATGTATGGCAGGCAGCAGTGAAATAGCTCACAGAGGTCTCTCAACAGGGTATGCTGTTGTTTAATTAGCAGCATAAGCTGTCTAGGATCTTCACTATCAGGAGAAAGAGAAAAACATAAGGGTCCAGCTAGTCATTGAAAAGTACTCTTTCATTATTTTGGTTCATGTAAAGCATTTGCTAACTAAGGGGGATATCGAGGGGAAGTTATTTTTAAATGCAAAGCAATATAATTTTGATAATGAAGTAGAAAATATAATTATGTTTTGAAATCTGTTTTACATAGGACTCATTTCTCAGTGGGAAAAACAGGAAGCAGTTTTGTCTGTTCGAACCAAACTTGCTGATTTATCTTTCCTTCCAGGAGGCCTCATGCTTGACTTATGTGGGATATGAATTTCTATAATCACCTGTCTTTATACTTTACTGCAGAGGGTTATTGGGAAGCTTTGCTTCAGCTGGAAATGTTTGTGGAATTATCATCTCAGCTATCTATACTTTTTCTTATTTAATTTCAGAGCATTTGTAGATGCAGACAAAAGTGTATTATATACTTCACATAAGCATTCCGTTCACTTGTTTTTTTTTTATTTATTAAGTGTGTGTGTGTGTGTGTGTGTGTGTGTGTGTGTGTGTGTGTGTACACTTAAATGATAAGTTGAGAACTTGTGCTCCCTTCCTTCTACCAAGTGTTGTTTTGAGAATTCGATTTAGGTTGTCACATTTGGCTACAGTCACCTTGATGCACTGAGTCAACTCCTCTGGGATCCTCCCATTCACCCTGTAGAGTGAAACTGAAAAGGATACTGTGAGGAAGCCCCAATGTTTATTTGCCCAAAGAAGTTGAATGTTCCTATAGAGCAATTCTCCCGTCAAAGAAAGTACCATAGAAAGCTGCAAAGACATTATCTGGATGTCAAAAGTACAAACATCTCATTCTGAAGAGTGCGTGCCTCTCCACAGCTTTCCGCTTGGGGTTAAGAAGAGTACATGAAAATAAAAATGCATTGAAACAGTGTTATTTAGAAGAGGCTCTAAGGGTATATGTGTATTTTTAGAAATTGTGTACAATATATTCAAAATTAACATTTTGTGTTTATTATTTTTTTACTGTTCTCATAAATTATTTTAAAAGTAACTGAGTTGAACTGCTCACCTGTTTTGTCAATGTGCTGGTTTTGTGGTATTTAGGTATGTACAGTCATACAAAGGGAAAGAATAAAGTCTAACCCATAGCAAAACTTCCCTGTGACGTCTCTGTTAACCTTTCAGACATGATTTTTTCCTTGTTTTATTAGATAAGCATTTGAGAGACACGGCTTTGAATTAACACTTCCTTTCAGTTCAGATAGGAAACAATGAGGACAATAAGCCATGTTCCCTGTCTATTTGTTCAACCTGGCTCCTGTGTTGAAAGTAAAAATGCTTAAAAGCATTGTTTAAGTTTTCACTGAAACAGATCACTTGAAATAAAAGTAAACGATGACTTCATACTGTTTTCTTCCTTGCTTTCAAGTATTTGCTCTTATTCAGTGTAATTCATCTTTTGAAAGAGTAGAAAAAAGAGTAGAATTTTTGTTCCCCACTTATGTGTCTAGGCTTCTAATGTGCTACTGTTTTAATTAATAGCAAATGCCATTGATATAAAATTAAAATTTCCAAAAGAAACTGCTTTTAATTATCTTTATGGAGACAGAGTTCACATTGTACTACTATTTATTTGAAGGATATAATCTTAAAATTCTGATTCTGATAGTGACATTATGCTCCCATCACAATTGATATAGGAAGTAATCATGTGTGGGAAATGTCTATGTGACCATTGGTGTCCTTCACAGCATAACTTGCTATTGTCCTCCCTCTGAGAGCTCTGGCCATCTAAGCCACCATCTCATCTACTGTAAAATCACTATTTTTATATTTTACTTATGAACTATATGGGATGGTCCTCATGTTTCTTTTGTTCATTTTCTTTATGTGACAGAATTTTGTCTTTACATTTCCGGAGGGCTGTGGAATGTATGCTTTACCCTCATTTGTTGGTAGATAGTTCTATTTCAACATTGTGGTTATAATGAAAAGTTTGCAAAAATACATGAGTGCTGTTTACCCCTATGATGTTTCAATTTCATTCATTTCACATGTTTATCCAGTAGAAGAACCCTGGTCATACAATAGTCTTTTTTGAAAAAAAAAACTTATAAGTAATTTCAATATTGTTTTCTATAATGATTATACTAATCATATTTCCACAAACAATGTTCATTTATAGCTCATTCTCTTCATCCCATAAGTACTGGTTGTTTCTAAGGGTGTTTTGTTTGTTTGTTTGGTTGGTTTGGTTTGGTTATTTTTTTATAACAGCCATTGTGAAAAACTTATTATATTATTATTGTTTTAACTTGCATTTCTATGATGAGTAGCGTGATATGGAACATTTTTAAAATGGCAATATATCATGTCAGTGCTTCTTGGTCACATTCTTTTTATCATTCAGTATATTTAACGATTCAAAACAATAGTAAAAATTTAGTAGTAACTGCAGACATTAAAATGTTAGTATAGCAAAATTTCTCACATGGCTTCTGTTCAAGGGGCAACATTGTCTTCCTTGTTGCTCTGTTATTCTTCCACGAATAAAGACTTTTCATTTCAACAGATACAAGATTGTTCTTAGTACAAGATACACAGAAAGTCATTGCAAGGGTCCTTCTTTCATTCTGCTATGTACCCTACTTGGTAAAATTTGTCACCTAAGAGATTTTGAGGTGATAATGCAAGTACCTGGAGCAGGCAAGAATCATCCGAATCTCAAGCTGCCTCATTCACAGAACAAATGTCCTCTAGCAGATTTCGACACATATGTAATTGTAGATAAATTAAGAGATTTTTATAGTGTTGAATATATGTGTGGACTTTTATTCTGTATTTTGAAGAATATCCTATCTCATTTTTTTTCCTGTACCTCAACAGACTTTAGTAAAAGTGAAAGGGAGTTTTGTGCTCTGTATAAGCAAGTTCAGCAAAACCACAGAATAGGACTACTCTGTGAGTAGAATAAAGCAGTATACTGGTGACAAACTGTCAGAATGTCTCAAAGGAGTAGAGCATCAGCCAGGCAGAGAGAACAAATAGGCTTTATGGGATTCATGAAGGCACAGAAGCAAATGCCTTCCTCTTGGGAGAGACTTTCTGTCTTGGTGGAGAAGGGTCCTCAGGTCATGCCTGCTGAGAGCAGCTCTGTGCCTGACATAAGCAGATTTATTGGTAGTGAATCTACTTTTTTCTCTGGAGATGGACTTATGGAGAAGGAAGGAAACTGCAGTTATCTGATAAGTCTCTAAGTCACATTGTTTCTGAAGAATACTGGAATTCCCTCATGCCCTCCTAAGCTTCTGTAGACCATCTACTGCATTGGGAGCTGAGACACCATCTTCGAGGCCTGCTTTTTTACTTAGTGTAAATTTTATTTTTCTAGTTCATTGATGTTGCTGTAAGGATACTGACCAAGGACCCAAGCTGTGTGGATAAGGGTGGGGACCAGTTTCCAAACTAAGAATACCCAGTTCTTTATTTTAGTCTACGGTATCAAGATGTGGTAGAGTTGGAAAAATCCATACTTCATGAAGGTACTCATCTTGTTGTTTCATACAGGAAATACAGCAGCCAACTTTTATACTGGTCAGCCAGCAGGGTTGTTTTTCTCTATTATGTCTGAATATGAATCCTGAGCAAATATCCAGACTTTACAACCACAAGGAGCAGTAGTGAACCGACTCTGCCTTAACTTCACAAAGGAAAGGTATTAGGCTTCATGTGAAAGCTTTCAGAACACTTGGAAGTACTTTGAAGAAAACACTCCAGAATATGCAGGATAAAATATCTATGAGTAACTAGGATAAATCTGGGTAGAAAATAACTAACAGTTTGATAGAAATTGTCTTCAGATTAGCTCTTAACTCAGAAAATATTCAGCAAGTCCAAGAGTCCTTTCTGAAGTAGTATGTGCAGTAGTTCATACCTTCCACAGGGACTGCTTTGTAGCACGGTGCCCACTTTCTCAGTCTGATAGTTTATACATCTGTTGTAAAAGCGTGCAAACACCAGGAAGTGTCCATAGACAACAAATCAAACAAAGAATTTGAGTATTGGGACCATAAGGCAAGTACATTGTCACTAGCTTGACAGAACTTTCAATCTCTCTGAGTAGAATGGACAAAATAATTATTCAGGATTTGTAAATTCCTAAGACCATAAAGCTGGAACACCAGAGAGACTGTGGGAGACACACTTTTAACTTGGAAGCACAGAGATACTTATTTAAAGTATCCTTTCAAAACTTTTTCTTGTCTCTTAAAACTTGATTATACTTTCTAATAAGTGGAAAAATATTAATGGAAAACTATGGTGATCATTTGAGTTCAATCAAAAAGGTGCACATTCTTCATGCTACTTGACTAAACAAAAGGGAATCAAGGTAAACCAGTTATAAAAAAAACTTTAGTCTTTGTTCTCATTGCCACTTTGAGCCTCTTCCTTATATAGCACTGTGTTCCAGTCTTATAAAAAAATAACATATTTCTCAAATGTCAAAACAGGATATTTTAAATCACATCCATCATTTATGACAGCTCTAGTTCTACAAGTATGTCCAGATTTTGTTTGTGTGCAAGTGTCTAGGAAGTTTTTGGTTTATTTCTTTTCAATAATGTTAATATTTTCGACTTGGGTATTTAAAATAAAACAAACAATAGCAATGAAAATCTAGATTGATCTTCTAAAAAGAAATGTGTATATGCCCAAGTGTGTGGGTATTCAAAAGTGTGTGTGTGTGTGTGTGAGTGTGCGTGCACATGTGCATGCTTGTCTGTTAGCTCAATCAGATTCCCAAAGAGAATCTATTAAATAGAAACAAGGGGGAAAAAAGCAATACATAATATTTTGGTAGTATATTGATGTGTGCAGAAAATCCTTATCAAAATTTAATGACCCTAAAGGTGGATATTGATCTTTCTTTCTTCTCATACAATATTTCATTTGTGATATTGACTCTCCACAAATGAATGTTTGCTTAAGATACAGTATTACATGTTGGAAAGCAATCCTACATAAAAGGCTTGCAGGTTTCCAATTCTGTCTGGAATAAAGACACTCACATTAGCACCAGAACACAACAAAGAAAACCATCTCTTTTACATGTTCATATGTATATATATGAACATATGAATACACATATATATGTGAGTCTGTTGTGTATAAGCATACACACACACACACATATATATATATGTGAATTAATTTTTTAAATATGTGAGTTAGAACTCCTCAGTCTATTGACATTGTAAAACTTGGATTTAGAACAATTGCAGGCTAGTATGTTATAAAAGGCTACAAATAGGGAGGATTAACCAACTACCAGACATATATTTCTCCCCAGTTCCATAGGCTACAACTTCAAAATTAAGATCAGTGTGTTAATTGTGGATCCTCTTAGAGATGATGTGTTGTCACGGTCTACAGTTCTATAACTTGTGGCCTCATAATTGCAATCTGCACGTGGCAACTTTATTAAAACCAAATTAGGGTCCTTAAGGATACTACCCACACTCAATAAGAGGCACACCAATGACTCTGTGTTTCACTTCTCTAACTTCTTTCCTTCCTAGCCTTTGGAAACTGTGTTAGAGTGTGTAGGCACAGTTATGTTTAGGAGAAACTCTATTTTTGCTCTTAAAACAGGTATCAATTGCATGTAGCTTCTTGGCTAGGGATAGGACTCTGTCACTACTTCCTCTTCCAGTGTACATTTTTTTCTCATTAGGAGCTATGTAGGAACTGTGCATGCTATCTTCGTCCTTCTGAGACCATCTCTGCATTACTCCTCTTGTGTGTAGAAGGCACAGTTACCTTGGCATCACCCACCCCTCTGGCTCTTGCAATCATTCTACCTTCTCTCCTACTTACATCTCTGAACCTTGGGGGAAGGGTTTGAATAAGGTAGCCCACACAGGACTGAGTACTTCAATGTCACTCATTCTTTCTACATTGTCCAGTGTTAATCTCAGTGTAAATCACCATCTACTACTACAAAAACCAACAAACAGAAAACAATAACACAAGGCGTGTGGTTTTGAACAGTTATGCCTTGCCATGCATCATAGCAGATAATCTATCAAAGAAAATGCTGTTGCTTTGGTCAAAGTGACAGGGCGTTTCTGTTCTTATATTCCTATATACATTGCTTATAACATCTCTGACTTATATTGCTGTTCTGAAGCCAGATCTAAAAGATGATATTTTGTAAAAATTAATTTTATTTATTTATTCACTTTACAATCCAAATAACTGCTTTTTCTCTCTTCCCAGTAACCCTTCATGAAAGTTCTCCACCAATCCCCTTTAGAAAGGGAAGGTCCCATCTCTTGGGGTCAAACCCTTTAAGCCTACATTCCATCCCCAGCCTCCAACCCCACCCTCACCCCTTTCCTCCACTTGCACATCTACTTGCTATGGGACTTGCCATATTTTTTCCCACTGAGGCTGGACAAGACAGTTCATTTATAGGTGCAGGATCCACAGGCATGCAGGTAGGCATCAGGCTCAGGAACAGCCCCTGTTCCAATTGTTTGGGGAACATGCATGAAGATCTAGCTCTCCATCTACTACATATGTGCAGAGAGCCTATGTCCAACCTGTACTCACTCTTTGGTTGGTGATTCAGTCTCTGGGAGCCCCCAATAGTCTAAGTTAGCTGACATTTTGGACTTCCTGTGGTGTCCCTGTACTCTTTGTGTCCATCAATTTTTCTGCCAACTCTTCTGTAAGACTCCTTGAGCTCCACCTACTGTTTAGGTGTAAATCTCTGCATCTATTTTCATTGGCTGTTGGGTGAAGCCTTCCAAGGAGGGTTATGCTAAGTTACTGTCTGCAAGCATAGAGGAGTATCATTAATAGTATCCTTGAGGTAGAACAAATTAGGATGTGTTAACCTTATTCTATGAGTTCAAGTGGGTTTGCCCTTAGGTGTGAGTACTCTAGCTTGATAATCAACAGCCCAAGATAGGAGACAAGCTAAATAGGAAGCAAAGCAAAGCACTTCTTATAAACATGGACACATCGAACACCAGACTCATGCTAGGAGACTGAAATTACTCGTGTTTTAATTTGTCTGTTGTAATTATGCACAAAGATGTTTAATTAAAGCAGAGGCTTTGGGCCACATAGATTTGCAGAGCACCAATCCTACTGTGCTTAGTAGAAAGTTAAAAAATAAGAAAAGTAGATGACAGGAGAGTGAACCAACGATGCATCTGATGCTCAGCGAGAGATGGAAAAGACACACCAGAGATGGAAAGGAAGTGGGCATTGGGATTCTTCTCTTTTACTCAAGAGAACGAAATATTTTCTATATTATAAGCAAATTTTTATCCATCAATATGCTCCATGAGGGACTGCCAAAGTCATTTCATCAACTGCTATGGGCCTAGCTATCTCTTCATGCATGATGAACATTGGTACCTTTTGATTGAAAAACCATAGCACACAGGGATTTATAACATACACTTGGTGAACAGAAATTTTCTTTCATACATTTATCTTTGAATCTGAAATATAGTTCATTTGCTACTGGAAGGCAGACACATCCTTCTCTTGGGGGCATGGACAAATCACATTTCATTTGAACGTAATGCCAGAATTTGAGAATAATAAAAAAAAAGCAGGATTAATTTGTTTTCTAATGTTTTCTGCTTGCATTGTGGCATTCTATTTCCTCTAACATTCTTCACAAAAATGCATGAATCATCTGTTCTTATATTTCCCTTAAAACATCTTGTCAGGAAGTTAATATCTTCAGTCCTAATGTATCACAGTAAAGTCAAGTCTGGGAGACAATAGAAAATGTGACATGCGAAGAGCACTAATGTCTTCCTGATAGTCAAGTAATTTCTGAAAATCACCTACTGTCTACATAGTCTATTCATTCCCTGTGTCCAATGCCATGCATGATGCACCTCATCTTTCTCCTGGTGAAATTTTAAAACATAATATTAAAGTATCTCTGAAGTAATATGACCTTGGAAGAGTAAGAGTGCAGCTATGCATCCAAATGTGAAAGACAGCTCAAAAGATGATCCGGATTGGAGAATGAAGTATGTGAAGTGAGAAAATTAACTTGAACATATAGTGCACGCAGATGATTACATAAAGGTTATGCCAAGATTGTGTCATTGGAAATAGACATATCCTCACTTTCACTATTTTTCTTCTCAAAAGAAGGGACTTACGCAGTTCTAAGAAAACTTACAACTACTTCCATACCACATATCCCCATCTAATTATCATAACAATATTGCTAGTTTTATACTATCATTTTGGACTCAGGTCATTCTTTATGACATTTTTTTCTCTACGCCTTCTTCATAACACCAGGAACTGTCAGCATCACAGTTTAAACATAAAATCCCCTAACATATTCAATAGCATTCAGTATTGTCTTGTTTGTTCAGATGAAGTAAGTGAAAAAAATCATGAAAACACCTAAATAATTCACTGGGAAATGATTGGAGAACAGTATAAGTCTTTGAACCCAAGCCAATCATTTGTCTTATTCTGAATATGCTATAAAAACCATCCATGACCCTGAAGAACATTAGCCCTCTTGAAGGTAAAGCAATTTCTATTAAAGTACGAAAATTCCTTTCTGTGTTTTCTGAGTGCATTATAGCTCCAGTTGTAGTTATATTGGCCTGCAAGAGTTCTCATATTGAGTATACTGTCATCCCATGGTGATAGGTCTTGTATCCAAATCAGCAATGTTAGATACTGCCTGTTCAGGCCAAACAGTTGTGTTTCACCTTCTGTCTACAAAAGCCATGTGTATTCCACAGTACTCCTCACTTTCCTCCAATGGAGCAAAGACCTTCACGTTGATGTTCTAAGCATCTATCTCAAATATGGTAATTTGAACTTTTTTCTCCCTCAAAGTCAATGGCAGCTCTCACTTTGCCTAGTGTGTTATCAGTTTCATTAAATCTCTACTAACTGAACTCGTACCCATAAACTCGTTAATGAAAATACTGTGTTCTGACTATGGCAGGAGAGTTCTCCACAATGTGCTAAAACTAATGTTAACATTTTTCAGCAATCTGCTGAGGAACATTTCATTACAAAGCTCGCTTCTGTTATTATCTTTACTTAGAGCTCAGATCTGAATTAAACACACTTGTTCATTCTCATCACGTTGTTTCCAAATGTTTGCAGTCATGGAATGAATTCTAAGCAGCATAATCAGTAAACTTGAGAAACGAGTAAATAAGAGAGGAAGCCCCACCTTCCAAAAGTTACTGAAAAGGGAAAGGGAATAGACAGATAGACATATATATATATATGGTACTAGTAGATAAATAGACATACTAAAGAAAGTACTTAATAAAAGCAGATGTGGAATGTTTGACTTGCAATTTTCAAGATGATAATTGTATTTTTCAATGAATGGGTAACAAAGTAAATTGAAGACATCTTAACAAATACTTCAAGGAGAAGGAAATTTTACTCTGAGACTATGTGAAAGTTAGCCAAAGGCCCTTCTTGTTAGAACTGTGTTAAAGTCAGGAGAGGACTCAGTGTGCTGACGTCTGAAGTTCTAGGTGGAGGTCAAGATGTTTGGAAGATTTCATTACAAAATATTAATGTAGCACTGCTCATTTAAGTCCTCTTCATCCTTGTAATTATTGAACCACATTTCTGTATATTTCCCGTCCCTATTGTGTATTTCCAGTTTTTCTCTAAACTTCTAAGGCTAAGCTCTCCCTATCTACCTCACATTTGTTCTTCCACAGACACAGTGAGCAGCATCCAGGAGCAGCTGCACACGTATGTGAATGAGCAGCTGCGTGCAGATGTGAATGACCTCTCCTCTAATGATTTCTTTGCAGTTCCATTTCCTATGAGGGACCCTTTCAATTAAAAACATAACTAGCTGTAACCCCATTCTTTAAGCTTATAAATTGAGTTTCAGAGAGAAAATATTAGGAAATGCATTTCTACATACTGCTACTGATAAATCATCAGGACTTGATTAAATTAACTCTGTCCAATAAATACTTCATTACTGAGTCAAAGAGGTGGAAACATTTTCTTGATTAGCACCATTTCCTTTCCAACTGGCTCATGTAAAACTGCGAGTAAATGCCTGGCTAACCAGAGAACAGTATGTGATGTTAGAATTCAGCGGAAATGAACATCGTCAGAACACCAACTGACACAGGATTGCTTATAAGAATGAGTTTTCACATTTACAGATGATTCACCTCTTTTAATAAATCAGGAAGCTGTTCTTCATTTCTACCTCTCACACATCTTTCTACCACAATTGATTTCCATTGCTTAGCAAATTTGTCCTCTTGAGTGACAGTAGTAGAGTTCAGTCTATATGAAAATCAGGGCCAATCAAGAGCAATTTTCTACATTAATAAGCAGGAATGAGTGAAAGTTGTTTTGTTGTGCAGCTATGGATTTTTAGAATTTTGATACAGCAAAAGGAAAGGAAAACTATAAACAAGTTTTGAGATCAGGACTTTTTTACCTTGTCATGTAGTTCTGTTAGTTTTGGTTTATCTACTAACTTTTTTATTTTATAGGTCAGCCTAGAAAGGCCAGTTAATTTGATCTGAGACCCCTGAGCAGTTAGTGGCGAGAAAAGACTTACCCTTTATAACCAGCTATACCCAACACAGCCTAAGCTTTACAGTCGTAAACAGGCAATCCACGATAGTAATGACCTAATGTCTTTCCTTAGTAATTTTATTCTGCTTTCTTTTTGCTGAGTTATGTCCCCATTAATTGTTATCATTAATAAGGACCAGTAATTACAAAGATTTAAGAATTTATAGCTCGTGTGTCTGAAAATGTGTCATGGCCTACATTTGAACTCCCTTCAGGTGTTCAGTGCCCAAACAGTTTGGAAAATGGCTGAAAAGGGCACTGATAGCAGCTTAATGTAAAGAATCATGGATTTCCTAATTACCAAATGCACTGTAATGCTAAGTTTCTGCTTTATTGTGTGTGTGTTTGAGATATTTGAAATGAGTTTGCCTAATTCTTTACTCCTCATAACATTTTACTGCTTTAGAAATGCATTGACATAGCTTTTCTGTGAAGCTACTTTTCCATTTTAATCTTTCAAAATTAAATTGTATCAATAATTATTTCTCCAAATGCATTGTTTTTCTAGAGTAGTCAACCCATTTTACCATAAATCTGACCATATAGGCATACACACACACACACACACACATACTCACACAGAGAGGTTCTCCCACCCAACAGTCTTTTTCACTTCATCTCTTTTTGCTTTTGATCCCTAAAACAAAATTAGTAACTTTATATTGTCAAAGAATCCTTCAGTGATATCCTGTATCTGAGTAATTCTAGTTCTTGCTTCTCATTACACATTGTGTCCTTCATTTTTTACTGCTTATGAAACTTGTCTTCCTACATGACAATAGTCAAGCTCAGTCTGTGTGACAATCAAGGTCAATATTTGGCACTCATAAGTAGGACAATGAAAAGTTGAGTTGCTGTACAGTTATGATCTTTGGAATCTTGATACACTGTAGAGGAGTAAAGAATTCAGTTTAAATATCTTAAACAAGATTTGAGGTCTTAATCATTAAACATTTGTATTATTATTGGTTAGCGTCCATCTCCCTTTCGAAAGTAGAACTCTTCTAATGATTGAAAATACAGATTCTTCTTCACTGTTTATGGTTAGTGTTATGGAATAAATAAGTGAAGACTAAAATAGGAAATGAATAAATATTAAGCACATGAATCAATTATTGAAAAAGCCACTGAATGTACAATCATTTGCAGTAAAATCAAATTTCTATATGTTGTTTCTCCCAGAGCAAGGTTACAAATTTGCTAACTGCTGTATGAGCAAAGAAGAGGAGAATCTTTTCTTATAAATATTCTTCAGTTTTTCAATAATTTTGTGCCTCATTAAAATAAGTTCAAATAAATTTTCTTATAAATCCATCAAAATTAATAATTTAATAATGTTTGCTATGTTTTTATAAACCCACCCATTTCACATATATTCTCTCATTTTGTGTTTAATGATTGTCATTTTTCTATGATTTTGAAAAATATATGCTAACATTCCTGAATATTTTCTAAAATAAAGGTTATTGAATTCATATCTCACTCCAAAAATTTACCAAGTTAAGGACTGTAGTTTTATTATATTTATTTTCATTTTCCCCTGTTCTAACATTCAAATTAATACACAGTAATTATTCAATCAAAGTTGTTACATGAATGAGAAAAATGGAATGATGTTAAAGAAAAACATTACTATTTATCAGGTTCTTCAGGATGTTATACAGTTAGCCTATATATATATATATTTTTTTTTTCAGAATGATTCTTTTTTATCTGAAAAAATAGGCATGGAATATTCTTGACAGCTTTTGTTGACATTTGCTAAATATGTAAAGAAAATCAAGGTAGCATCTTCATCTTTAAGTCTCACTATATAAATCAATTAAAACGTTCCTTGATCAAGTGCTTGTAAGGATAGCAGTAGAAACTGGAGCCATCAAGAAGCTGGAATGAAAAAACAGACTTTTATCATAATGTCAAAATTTTGTTTAAGATACAGCAATATCAGCTGATACAAGAAATGATGAGAATCAATTGACAAACTGTATTAAATGTCAACAGTTAATAGACAAAGCCACAAAAAGAAATATGCATTAGACTTGAGTAGGCACCAGGGAACTGCTATCAACTATGTCCAACAGGAAGAAATCCAAACAGGCAGGAAGGGTAAGCTACCTGGCAGTCATGGCAGCAGGTGTTTGGTGAAAGTCCAGGTGGCCTTTTCAAGGCAGATAAACAGATGGTCTCCATTGTGAGTGGGTGAAGCACAGCTCCCCTGGGTATCACCTAGAGGGCTTATTTACAATGCAGATTCCTGGAGTTTCTGATTCTGCACTAGCACTCAAATCAATTGTGATGTCCTGATCTATTATCTTCAAAACACTAAAAGATTAAGACACATTAAATTTCTGTTTTGAGGTAAATTAAATTTTATTCGTGAGTGATCATCTGTCATCCATTAACACACAAAGTTAGAAAATGTATTTAAAATACACTTGTATTCTACAAAGAGTACAAAAATTTAATGAATTTAAATTTTGAACACATTTCCTTTAGGAAATAAGCAAACAAAACAAAACAAATGCAAACTCTTCCCTATTATCATTTACTTAAACTTCGTATTGTCTAAAATGCCCTAGTTTGTAGTCCACACTAGTCTAATATGGTCAGGTTTGCATAAAAGTCTCAAATGTACCAAGCTGTATGGAAGATTCAATGAGCTAGGACAGAAAACTTTGTGGGTGTTTGTTTCCTAGAACTCAGTTTTTCTGAGACTGAACTCCTTCCTACCTTAGGACGCAGGATCTCGAGTTCAATTTCTGAACCACTGTTCAGGCACACTTCCCTTTCCTCTAGTTGGCCAGAGTCACTTAGGCCATGCATTATAAATAAGTAAAGCGGCATCAAAATATCAGTGACATTTTCAATGTTTAAAGATTGTTGTTTTTAAAGTGCTTTACTTTGCATGGAACACCCTAAGTAGAGAGATATCCCCATGATAATTCCTGACCTGATCCCATGTTGTTTTAGTTTGTTTTTAACTGTTCACCATATGTAAAACTCAAAATAGTATCTTATTCTTATCCTGTTTATTTTATTTCCTCTTTCATAATCTGAGAAATGTCTGTCTCCTGACAATTTGAAATACATCTTTTTCCTGCTTACTGCATTGAGCAAATTTTCGCTTTCCATAAGTGCCATGTTTATGAGATGTAGTTGGCCAAATAAACAAAATTCATGTTATGATGATTTGAATAGAAATGACCCCCCATAGACTCACGTGTTTGAGTGTTTGGCCCATAGGGAGTGGCACTCTTGGAGGAAGAGTTTCACAGTGGGGATAGATTTTGATATCACATATGGTCAAGATTTACCCAGTGTGGCTCACAATCTCCTTCTGCTGCCTTTGCATCAAGATGTAGAAATCTCAGTTCCTTCTCTGGCATCATGTCTGCCTGAATTCCTCCACCATGGTAATCGACTAAACCTCTAAAAATGTATGGAAGCCCCAAATATTTTTCTTTGTTGCTTTGTTTCCGCGGTCATTGTTTCTCTCCATAGCAACAGAAACTCTTCCTAAGACACATGTTGAAAACATTTGATCATTTAAATTTCTAAAGAAATAAAAGAATTCTGAATGAAATAACATAGGAAGTAATGCTTAGGTATAACTTAATTTTAACATATTGTCATTAACAGGTAAATAAAAACTATAAAGTTCATGTTCATTGATGTCAGTTAATGAGACCTTCAGTTGTAAAACTGCCCAAGAATTTAACCCTCGACATCTTTTGTGTCTCAATCTAGAGCTGGTACGAGGTCTTGCTGAAGTCCGTGTGTTCCTGAACCTTTTTTCATAGGGCTTTCCTGAAAAAGTAATTGGACAGGAGAAAAGCGTGAGACCTTGGGAGATCCAATGGACTATCATTTGTCAAGTGAGACTACGTTCTTGCTAACTCCTAGGGTGCCAAATGAATGGGTAATGATCCCGATCCCTCCCTTGGTCTTGTTACAGCATTAGTAGATGCCTTTTATGCCCCTAGATATGGCTTTTTTTGTATCCAAGTCTGTGCCAATCCCTTTCAGACAAGAAAAAAAAGTTCCAAAGTTGTCACTCAAAACTTTCCACTCCAAAATAAAGCCACTAGACAGCAGCTATCCAACAGTCATCCAAATGGAAGCAACTAAAGGCAGAAACAATTACAGCTGATTATGTGTGGTTCTAATGGAATGATGAAAATAAATACACTATCTCTCTGCAGAAAGAAAGGATTGTATCATCCACAGGTAAAATTAGTAAGCATAGGAGACAAGTATCTGAAGAAGGAAAAAAGGTTTCTTTTGTTCTTGCTGCTATTGATTTTTAGCCCAGAGATCCATTTCATCAACAGATTCTGGTCAAATAAAAACATCTTCAATACATTACTACAGATACCACGCCCAAAAAGCTTTTCACTCAACTCGTCCACAGTGTTGCCATATGGGTAATCTTTGGACCAAATCTGTTATGTGTGCTTTCATGTTCCTGCATCTGTGCTACACATCACAAAGACAGCCGTCCCCATCCCTTTCAACAGACCAGGGAGAGCAGATGGAAGACGTGACTAAGCATGCACACCTCCATGAGTGCTTCCTCAGAATCCAAGTAATTAATTTAGTGTGAGAGACGAAGTTGCTTGTTCATTGGTTAGGCGATTAAATATCACTGCAAAAGTGAAGGCCTATTTTCAAAATCTCTAAATGGTCTACATTTAGAGGGTGGCTTTGGTTTTATTTCATTTATTATCATTATGAGCACACATGTGTGTGGGCGTGTGTGCTGTAGCTGTGTGCTCATGGGACAGCAGCAGAAGTTAAAGGGAACCTTTTGTAGCTGCTTCTCACCTTCCACGTTTACTAGGATTCCTGGCCTACTTCAGATTGTAAAGGTTGGTAGAGTGTACCTTTACTCACCCAGCTACCGAACAGGCCCTTACTTTCAATTTTGCTTTGCCATATGCAAAAGAATAAAATTTAATGCAGCTGCTGTAAGCCCATAAAGATTTTTGAAACACTTATTTTAGATATTAGTAAAACTTTTCTGAATAATTTATGAAGAATAGTTTAAAAATGAAATATTCATGTGATGGTGTAACTCTTTCAAACAAAATATAGTATCTCAACTACACTTTTAGACGAATATGGAAATTTGTATTTTACATTTATTATTAATTGATATTGTAACCAGTATCTTAATTTACAAAGCTTAATTATGCCTTCATATGATATATTCAAATATATGATACTTATTATTTTTAAATTTCAATAACAACTTAATTTCAAAATACTGGTGTTATATCCATTGATTTTACTAAGCATTGTTAATTAATATTTTCAAATAATATTGATAACAAATAAGAACAACTCTAATTTAATGGTGTTTCTATTATTTGGAATCAAGTTTTCTTACTGGAATTCAGGACACAACCCAGTGGAAATGGCTCAAACATTTTTCTCATCTCACACTTCCGTTGAAAGGTTAAATGTTCCTCTTTTGCATGAAGTTTGCTCTATTTAGATGTGCATCTTTGTCAGTGTCCGCAGCTGACTCCCTGTCTTAATCAGCAGTCTTAAATGCCTCACTGTTCCAAAGAATAGAAAATCCAAAACCCAGGTGCCTGAATATCTGGTGTCTGTTGCTAGCCCACTCCTTCAGCATGGCTGCATCTTGCTTGTGTCCACACAAGGCAGTGTCAGGGCAGAGAGGCTAACTCCCCTGTGGTTTTCATGAGGGCACTAAACTTGACATGGTACTCAAGGGAAATCAACTTCCTGGTGACCACAAAAACCCAAAATAAGAGAGGAATGTGGACTCTCATTGGATGAAGGCAAAGACAGTGTCAGCTTCAGGGAATTTCAGGGTCTCTGCTGACAGATAAGTGAGCAGACACATGCCTTAGGATTTGTCTGGGCTCCAGTGCAGTTTAGTCAACAGAGTGGTACATTTCAGATTGTAAGGTTTGCTTTAAAGGGCCTTTCTCATATAAGACAGATCAGCATCCAGATTAACCCTGGAGACATCCTGGAACTGCACTGTATCTTCCTTTGTTTTCCCTACTTGGGAAAGAGATAAGTGACACGTCTGTTCCATAAATTGTGAACAAGTAAGGACAGCTGTTCTTAGCCAAGAACAGATTTAATGGGTTGTGATTTTATTTCAGCGTACAGCCCTACAATACTATTATCAAAACAAGTTCAGGCAGAAACTTATGGAGGCAGCAGAAATGATGGAAATCTTAGAAGAACACTTCTTATAGGCTTGTTTATCCTGCTTTCTTATAATATCAGAACGATGAGGCCAAAGGTAGGACCTCCAACAGAGAGGTGAGCCTCCACTATTAATCATCAATAAAAAAACATGCACCTAATGCTTTCCCAGGTGCAGTCTTTTGGAATCATTTTAGCAATTGAATTTCTCACTTCCCAAACGACATTAGCTTGTGCTAAGTTGATATGTAATTAGCTGCACCTTCTCCAAGACTATGTCTTTAAATATTTTTGTTAGAAAATATTTGCTAGTGATTGTTCATCTTTATAAATGTTTAACTTTTTTTTTTTTCTTTTTTTTTTTTTTTTGGAATCGGTGACCGAACACAGGGCCTTGCCCGTGCTAGGGAAGCGGCTTACACCTGTACTAAATCCCCAACCCCAAATGTTTAACTTTTAATGTTATTATAATAGTGTGTATGGTGTGTGTGTGTGTGTGTGTGTGTGTGTGTGTGTGTGTGTGTGAATTCAGGTGAAGGTCAGAGGGCAATTTTATTCCTTTCCTTTCAAATTTATGTGGGTTCTGCGGGGTGAACTCAGGTCCTTATATTTGCATAGCAAATACTTTTTCCTGAGGTCATTTGTTGTTTTCTTTTTTCTTTTAAAAAGTCACTCCTGCTTTTGGTATATAAAGTGGATATTAGCCCAAAAGCTCAGAATACCCAAGATACAATGTAAAGACCACATGAAGCTCAATAAAGAGAAAGACCAAAGTGTAGATGCTTCATTCCTTCTGAGAAGGAAGAACAAATTACTAACTGGAGGAAATACGGGGACAAAGAGTGGAACAGGGACTAAAGAAAAGGCCATCCAGAGACTGCCACATATGGAGAGACATCCCACATGCAGTCACCAAACCCAGTCACTATTAGGG
This sequence comes from Rattus rattus, assembly GCF_011064425.1. Taxonomy (NCBI): domain Eukaryota; kingdom Metazoa; phylum Chordata; class Mammalia; order Rodentia; family Muridae; genus Rattus; species Rattus rattus. The sequence goes on along the minus strand of NC_046159.1, from coordinate 80,477,699 downwards.
ATGCCAGGAGGTGCTTGCTGATATAGCTGTCTCCTGAGAGGCTCTGCCAGAGCCTGACAAATACAGAGGTGGTTGCTCGCAGCAAACCATTGAACTGAGTCCCCAATGGAGGAGTTAGAGAAAGGACTGAGCTAGCTGAGGGGGTTTGCAACCCCATAAGAACAACAATATTAACCAACTAGACACCCTAGAGCTTCCAGGGACTAAACCACCATCCCTAGTGTAGACATGGAGCAACCCCTGGCTCCAGCAGCATATGTAACAGAGGATGGTCTTTTATGGGCATCAATGGGAGGAGAGGTCCTTGGTCCTGTGAAGGTTTGAAGCCCCAGTGTAGAGAAATGACAGGGCAAGGATGTAGGAGGGAGTTGGAGGGTGGGTGGGGGAGCACCCTCATGGAGGCAGGGGGTTGGGAGACTGGATAGGGGTTTCCAGAGGGGAAAATGGGAAAGGGGATACTACTTGAAATGTAGATAAAGAAATATCCAATAAGAAAAAAGAAAAAAAATGATGTCCACAAAGTTTTGTAGCATGAGTCCCTCATGGCTGTTTCTCCATGTCTATATTTTTATCCAACAATGAACATGTCAACTATGTTCCTTCCATTTTAATTGTTTTATAAAATGCAGATATCATGTTGTCCTTGCAACTGTAGAACCACTCTTGCCAAAGAAGAGTCACTATGAACTCTGCTTCTCTCTCCTAGCCTGTCTTAATGTAGCCTTTCACATGACAACTCCTGCCATTATGACACCTTCCAACCAAATTCTTTCCTGATAGAAGACGATGAATGCTACCTACACCCTTCAGTCTTCTTATTTACTGGTATTTTTTTTTTTTTGCTGTTCTCAATGTTCCTCATGAAAGTCTAGCTTTACAACCCTGAATCTTTCACTCAACTACAATTATAAATTTTTATACAAAAATATAGACAGAATGATCAGGTTCTAAAAACGTGAATACCTATTTTTAACATTTAGTAAGATAAATATTTTAAAAATAATGTCTCCCACCCAATAAAATATATACCTCATTAGTTAAAGAATACCTTGTTTTGCTAGCAATCTGCACAAGATATTACATCTAACATAGGTTCTTAGCATTTTCAGGCTAGCTTATACGGAGACTGGACCAATCAGAAGCCCTATTTTCTGCTCATGAGCCATCTGTAATACCAATAAACAGTGTTTGCAATTTATTCTCATCTAAGTCATGATCATCTCTACTAAAATTAGGATGCTGAATATAAAATGCCCTAGTGAATGTTCAACAAACCAAAGTAAATAAAAATGAATGATAGCAAGACATTAGGTTCCCATCAACTTATCAAAGTCTTCCTAATTTCTAAAAATGCCTCATACTGGTTTATTTGACTTAGTTTCCTCTATGCTCATTAAACCCTAATTTCAACTTATAATTAATCTTATTTATGATTCAGGGTTATATCAAAATAGCATAATTATTTATAGTATAATTGAAATTACTGAAGACAAAATGGTGTTTTCCTTGGTAACCAACATAGAAATTTACTTTCATTTTTACTCTGGAGAGCATTGCTTACATTGGTGATGTTATCATCCTCATTATCAACTTTGCATATTTACAAACCCCACGGTAAAATAAACAAAGTAGAAAAATGTTAGTGTTAGTAATAATTTAACTCGAATTATTAGAACTATAATGGATATAAAAATAAACACCAAGTAATTGAGTCTGGCGTCTTCATTCAGTAACTGAAACTCACGATATGATACCTGATGCTTTTCACTATTTTCTTTTTTCTTTCCATTTATCTATCAACCTGCCTGTTTTTCATTATTCCAATAAGTTCCATCCATCCCCATTTTAAAATGAGACATATAGCTTTCCTTTACTTTGCATATTCATTACGGTGTGACTCTAGGTAAACAGAATGAGATGATCCCACTGGAAGTCTCAGAATCCATTAGGATGGAGGAGCTCCTGATCCACCCTCAGATCAAAGAACATCAGGAACTCCTCACAGTGATGGTGCAGGTCATTGTCACATCCTGGATGTGAGAAAGAAGCCATAAACCAACAAAAGTCAGCATTAAAACAAATCTCGTAGAAGCCGTAGTTTGTAGTTAGTTTTGGATCTGTGGTACATACCCTTTTTCCTATAACTCTAATTCTTGTCTATGTAGCACTGAGACATTTATGATATAAAAAGACTAATGAATGCAACTCTGTGATGGGAAGTAAGTTTTGCCGTGGAAGGAGAACACATGACAAACAAACATCAAGGCAAATTGCATTTTTTGATTGACTTCAAAGAGATGCAGTATGAGTACTTGTAATGAAAGTTAAACCACATAGAATAAAAAATAATGTTTCTGTATTTTAAAATATTTTCACTACAGTTAAAGCACAATAATTACTAAAAAATTGTTTTAGAAAACAATCATCTAATGTATACACTAAAAACACTAAAATTCATTCAATCAACTAGGAACCATAAGAGGCTTAAATAAAGTTTCTTTGTTACTTCTAAACAGCTGCATAATAATGGTTAATATTTCCACAATATTTTGCTTGACTTTCATTACCTAATAATGCTCAGGTCATAGATTTATTTTCTTTAAAAATATTTGCTTTTAATCCATTTATTCCATTTTTAAACATTTTATTTATTTATTTATTTTGTTTTTTATCAAATAGAAGTATTGATAGGTAAAGTGTTCTCCAGTGAAGTAATAAAAAAGCAGAAAACATTTCACAGGTATCAGGAAGCAACTGTCACCACAATTTTCTACAAGTGAAAAAGCAAGTACGTATAGAAAGGATGAGAAAGAGAAGAGGAAAAGGGCAAAGAAGGAAGAGAAAAGAAGAGAAGAGCAGAAGTAAGATGGGAGGAGAGAGGGGAGGGGAGGGGAGGGGAGGGGAAGGGAGAGGAAAGGAGAGGAGAGAAGGACTCTCCATAAAGTTGGAAGGAGATCAAAAAACCAAAATCCAGTTTCTCTCTGGAATATTAGGATTTTAAGTTTTTTTACGTTCAATCTAATAGTAGTGCCTGGCGTTCCCTCTCTCTTCATTTCAGATTTGTTAGCTGAGACTCAAAAAAAAAAAAAATTTACTGATATGCCTTTAGCTCCAAGTGTCCAGGATTAGCCTTGAACATCTCTGGCTGCCTCTGTCAGCTGAAGGGTGGCTATCTGTGTAAATAAAACATCCCACATGTGCCTTAATGTTGAGCTCATTTTTCTCATGGAATTGTATTTTTAATGCTTGCTTTCTTTTAGTGAATTCCTTCTTCATTTAGGTGTGCTTTCGTGTGGCCTGGGGGTTTGATTGATCTTAGTTAGCTAAAGACAGTTTCTGTTTCTAACCGAGCATTGTATATTCTGTATTTCTGTTTCAAAGCTTGATTCGTGTGCCTCCTGCATCTGGCATGCTTACTAGGTGGTGCAGATATACTTGTCTAAGTAGGTAAAATTTTTATGTGTTAGTAATTAAGAGTCTCTATTAAAAGGAAAAGAAGCTGGTGTCTTGAGGTCTGCCCTGAGGGTTTCTCACTAAGATGAAACAAATCTTTTAATTCATTTAAGTTAAAAGGCTGCTGTGTAATCCAAGTAAAATTCTTCTGTCTGTGTTGGCATTTTCTTTGCAGCAGTCTTTCAATTTAGTTAGATTATAAGTGTTCTGAGACGATGGAAAACCAATTCCGGAAAGTGAGAGGAAAGATAAGATATAGACAAACAGGAACCAGAAGGACCAGCATGGCTGGAACACACTACCGGCCCCTGTCCTAACCCCTGGACATCTACCACACTCTTCATACAAGAAGAGGCAAGGACACCATTCCTACTCTACTCTTTCCCACCACATACCTACAGCTTAGTTGAGGAAGGAAGGAAGCATAGTAGATGTGAAGGACAGTTGAAGAAAGCAGAACCACACAGCTTAGTACATTGGGTTCTAGAGATTCAACAAAGCAAAACACTCACATATGCTAGTTTCTTTGTGGGCAATAAAATTGACCTAGAAAGGGAGACTGTGTTCAAGAAGAATGAAGGGGAAATCATTCCCATTATCTAGTCATGGAAGAGAGATGACAGCAATGATGTGAACACAACCATAACAGATCTCTCAGTAGAGCTGATCCCATGTCAAAGTAAGGTATTGAACAGAGTTGTGGTGTCAGGAATATCAAGCAGACAAAGGTGAAACACCAAGAGGCAACTAAGCTAAAAGCATGTGTGAACTCTGTTATCTAGGCCTGGTTCAGAGAAAGACAGCCCGTGTCTATTCCGTCCATGATGCTGAACAATTAGCATTGAGAGTGAATTTGCCTTCTAATAAATTCGCTGACATAACAGATCAGAAAAGTACTTTTTTGTACTTTCATTTATTTTTCTACTTTTCTTCTTCACATCTTTGCTTGCACATCAGAAAGCACGTACTCAGCACAGCCTTACTTTCTAACAGCTGTGAGGAAAAGGCAGAGGTTGTGTGCCCTTAGAAAAAGGAAGGTGGCATGAAATTCAGTTGTGATATCTGGGTCACTACACATTCATTAAGCATTAAGGTAGGCTCAATGACATCCATCTATATTGCAACAGATATTATGGACTTATATATGTATGGCATTTCCATACTTCTTACATAAATAAGAGAGACTGTTTTGTTTTAATTTAAAGTATATCTAAAAATAAAAATCCACCTTTATTGTTATATGCTACATGGGTGCTTAACATTGTACAGCACTATTAATCCAATACTTCACTGGTAAGGTAGCTTGTTATAAATATCAACCACTAGAAGATACCAGACTGATGTGTCTAAAGGATATTTTATTGGAGGTGTTTTTGGCAAACTTTATTCTTAAGGCATATCAATGTATCAAAAGGTTACCACAAGGATTCAGAATTTTCAAATTAGGAAATACTAAAATAATGAAATACTTACAAAAATACTTACAATTAAAGGGCACTGTATCTGAAATGATTGATATTGACATGCATGTAGGTTTTTAGCAACAGATGGATAATGTTTTATTGGCACTCATTTCATTTAGAATCCATTTGTATTAACTTGATGAAATCTGTTAGATTATACTTGAAACATGTTGATTAATCATAAGAAAAAAGTCAATAAAATTATAGAATTATGATGCTAAACCTGACTGGTCTTCACATTTGAACCCTGAGAAAGTGTTAGTAAAAGGCTAATTTTGTACTTTTATCTTGATTTATTACAAATCGTCCATACAAATAGATTTTCCCATCAATGACATAAGGCACTTATGTGCATTTGAGATGTAAATAAAAATGTATATAAAACATATTGTAGTGTCAGTTTTAGAACTTTGTCATAGAAATAGGTGAAGATTAAACTGAAGTGTTCATAGAAAGGAAAGTCAAATATACATTAGTGCTGCTGTAGAGGACAGGAGTGTAGCTTTCTTGAAAAACTTAGGCAAGCATTTTCAATGTTTTCTTAAATTGAACAGAAACTTAATTTTTAAAACTTATTTTCAGAGCAAAAATATTTACTACAGTGTCTTATAACACAATACCAAAGCACTGTTGAAAAATGATTTTTAAAAACTCCAGCACATTTAATATTCATTGTGGTCCAGCTTTGCCTTAGCATCTTATAGGAAAAACTGCCAACTTGAATCAACCGTGCACAGTGCCACAATCCAGCAGGGACCATATTGGAAAGCCTGTCATAGAGAAATAATATGGATGCATGTTGATGACATGCTTTGTCAGAGGCTTATGAATTCAAGCTCTAGCTTCTTGAGTGGGCTTTCAATGCTTGTGACCAGCTCGCAAGCAGGGCATTTAACTATGCCTCTCCTAGATCTTTTCAGCATGATTTCTGTTTTTGGAGCTGAGCTCGGGATTCTAACATTAGGACTTGGGTGAAACCCTCCATCATCTATCTTCAATATATTCTTGGAAAGTAAAGATGATAGAAAACACTTTCTGGGAGAAAATTAGGTCATTGTGAGAAATGGTCAGCTGTTAAAATGACCATAATGGGGATTACTCATAGCATAAGAATTTGGAGTTTACATCTTTTAATAAAAAAGTTCTTTAATATTAAGAATTTCATGGATGAATACAATAAATTATTAGCACACCAACTCCTCAACTCTTCCCTCCAACTCATCTTTGATTCCTCCTTGAACATGTCTCCTACAAACTTGGTGTCTCTTTTGTTGCTGCTACTGTTGGTATTTTGATAGGTCACAAAGTCCAGTTAGTGCTGCTCAAATGCACATATGTCTAACACGGGAAGCCATCTAATAGCTGTACTCTATTAAGAATGACTCATTTTCCTTTCCAAGCCATCTACTGCCAATACCACCTAAGGGGTGGGGCCTGGAGATCATCTGCCAACCATGCCCAAAGTTTCACTAGTTTTATCTTGTGCAGTTCTTATTTAGGTATCTATAGGTGCTGTGAAATCATTTAGCAATAGTCATCTCTAAAAGACTATTTCCTAGCCCTCCTCTCCATCCTCTGGCTTTTACATATTTCCAGCCTTTCTCTCATGATATTTCCTGAGGCTTGATGGTAAGGGTATTAATATAGATGCCTCATTTAATGCTGGGCATGGAGATTTTTGAATATGTATGCATCTCTCTCCATTTGACTGTTGTCCAATTCAAAGTTTCTTCTCTCACCATGGCTAAGGTCTATAGGTATAAACATAAATATTTAAATATAAATTTGTCAGCTTGATTATTTTCCAAAATAAGAACAGTGCATCCCACCCCAGGATATAGGACTTCCCCAGCCATAGACATTTGACTGGGATTGGAGGTCAAGGTATACAAAATAAGACATTGTGGACACCTCAGCCCTAAATGAGACACCTATGTCACAATTCCTCCTCCCAAGGAAATAAAAGGAGCAAAAATAATGGATGAGAAGGTGGATAACTACAGGGAAACTGTTTTCTAGACATAGCTGGGCAATTTGACATTTCAAACTATATTGGTGGTGGCAGCATGCATAATTTCCCTGTCAAAGATTAAGATATGCACCAATACATGATTGTAACAACAAATCATTGGGTATCAGTTTAATACTATGCACATTTAAGAGAGTGATAACAATAGGTTCTCCCTGGAGCCTATGCCTGCCTAGGCACAAGCTTTTGCCCTGACACCATTTCCAGGAATAGATATCATATTATGGAACTGGCTTTAAATCCAATCAGAAAGTGGTTAATATTTCTTAGGATATTTAAGCCCCTATTAGATAAATGGGCATATTTTGCTAGGCTGGTTGCTATTGTAGCCTGCCTTGTACACAGCTGGATAAACCGATGAGTACATTTCTCCTGTGGTTTGCATAGCACCTTCCAGGCAATTAAATCTAGCTCATCATAGACCCTTAACTTGTGTGAATCCACATGGCTCCAACTTCTCTATTTCTCTTCTTCATCCTCATCTAAGCCATCAACCTTAGAATTCTACACCTTCTTTTACATTAAATATGTTCTACAGTCTGTCCACATATTTTTTTAATTGGGTTATGAAATACAAGACTTCTCTGTTGATATTTTATTGTCTTGTGTTGAAGAATTGTCATTATAACTTTAAATTATATGAGTATGCTATGTGTGGGATACTGGAGACATTATGTTCAGTATCCTGGAGTTGTACCCTGTTATATTTCTGTGCATATCCTTGAGAATAACTTATCAGATTGAAGTTAACTTAACTGTACTGGCTTTAAACAGCATCTTGTTTAGACCACTGAGTAACCTTACTGTGGATGTGATATTTCTAAAATGCCCTAGATTTTATCTTCGCATTGGTTCTCTCTAGCAATAGCATTTGGAAGTACCTACAGTGATGATACCTACGTGTATCATGACATTATTATAACACTTATGAAAAAGATAAGTAGAGAATATATAAACAAATTACTGATAACTGCAAAGATATAGAATGACTTATAGCATAAAGTAAGTTAGTGGGCAGCATCAGGAGGCAATAACAGCAATAAAATGGAAAATATTCAGTTTAAGTCTTGAAGCATATTACATATTTCAGAATTGTCATTTAGGGTATCATTCTACAAATTAAGGAAATAACTTCATAATTCTATAAAGCTCTCCCAAATGAGCTATCCCAGCACCTCAAGTCTGTAATACTTAAAGAATCAAAATTCAAGTGCTATTGAAAGTATGTTTTTATATATAAATGAATTGGGGATAATGAAAATATCATGATAAATGAATTAATGGAGTTGGCCTGTGAATGTGTCCACAGCTAAGAGGAAAGCAGTATTCTTGGTTTCCTTAGATAGGGCAAGTAATTAGCCAGAAAGCAAACCAAAGTCATTTGTACTGTGAGTTTACACATGACTTCTTACAGATAAAAATCCATCAATAATGCCCATGTTGACTGATTTAAAACCTTTTCATAGATAATATAGTTCACTCATATGATTTTACTTCACACCTTCGTCCTAAAACGTGTATAGCTTACTTTGAGAAAGCAAACGCTAAAATACTAAAACCCATGACAGTTTGTGGGACTCACATGCTAGTGGTTTTTCCCCTTAAATATATATATTTTTGTCTGTCAAAATGCCCACCCACAACATTGTTAATTATCACACATGTATATGTGTGTATGTGAGATATATATATATATATATATATATATATATGTTTTTTTAGTTGTATTAAATTTTACTTCATGTGCATGAGAGTTTGTCTGAATATATGTCTGTATACCTTGTTTGCACAGTGGCTTTGTAGGTCAGAAGAAGGTACCAGAACCCTTGGAACTGGAGTTAACAGATGGTTGTGACCCACTATAGAGTGCTGGAATTAAACTTGGGTCCTCTGGAAGAGTACCAAGTTCTCTTAGATGCTAAGTAAGCCCTCGAGCACAGCAATCTTTGAAAAACTGAACTAGGTGAAGCAAAAAAAAAATGAGTTTATTTGAAGACTACTGTTCTTTGCCTTGTCCTTTGTCTCTTCCAGTATACTATGTAATGGATTCAGGAAGAGTCATCTTGAATTCTGCCTTTTTGTTGGTGTTCCCAGTCAGGCAACATTGAATTTCATATATGGGAAAGCTAAATTAATCTGTTATGTGGTGTTCTTTTCTTTTTGTATAGTTTTATTTTCTCATTGCTATGTATAATTCTAAGTTCTCTTTAAGTTAGTGCTCAAATTTATCAATTTAAATTTACAAAATATATCTATTACAAAAACATTAAAACACTATTGCACTCATGAAAAATAAATTTATTAATTTTACTGAACGTAGTTTTATATAGTATATTCTAATCATAGTTACTTCTCCTCCAACTTTTCCCAAATCGCTTTATCCTTCCAATCTGCTCAGATGTTTGAAATATTTGGGTTGTCATTTTCTGAAATATAGCAGATTTATTTTTATATAATTATTCCCTTTCCTTGTTCTGTCTCATTTAGAGAGCCACTTTTAAAACAAATACCTGTTGAATATTACATGCTAGGCCATGTACTACAAGCTTTATAGTTTAGACAGATTTGTTGCTTCCAGAATCCTCGCAGGCATGGTTTCCTTTACTTCTTTGACTTTCAATGAAGGTCATGGATGTGTAATGGATGAGCACTTGAAGAGGCACACAATTCCCTATTGTTAGAACTAAAGTGAAACTTGGGTATTTTATCCAAATATTGTTATCATAATGTACTATTATTTTTCATATTAAAATGAATTCATCCAAGTAATCAGTCATGCCTGAGAGGATTTATCGAAGGAAGGATTAAGATTATGATGTAAGTCTTAAAAATAAAATTCCTGTCATAGACATTTTAGGTAGGTGACATTTCCTGTGATGTCAGTTTATTAAACATGGCAATTGAATAAGTGTGTCTGCAACAGCGTTCATCCATTTGATTCCTACAAATAGTCTAGCATGGGTAATTTTGTCACATTGCTGTACTCCTGCACAGGAGACGTCAAATTGTATCATATAAGTACAACTTTGCTTTATGAAGCCTTAATGACATGAGACAGAAAAACAAAATTAAATTAAAAGCAAACTAAACTAAGCTAAAGATCAAAAATTATGAGTGGATTGTAAATTAGATTTTAGGACGTCCTGTATTATCAAGGTAAGTGAAGACACTGATTTAAAATAAACCTTAATAAAACTCCCTCACATTACAAATTGTTATATGCATACACATTATATATGTATATGTATATGATGCATAGGTAAATGTTATAGCACATATATGTATATAATCACAAGTCAAACAGGAAAGCAAACCAATAATTGGTAATTGAGAATCAGTTGAGAGAAGTGGGCCAGCTGCAAGCGCCTCAGTTTAGAGTCAAGCATTTCTATCATTCCAGGTTTGACTCCAGTCCCTAGTTGTAATAAGACTGTTTCAGAGTAGTCAATGTTTTCTGTTCTCTCATATTTCAATCTACTCATAAATTCCACATTTTTCCCTTTTCTCCAGTCATGGCATACTGTTTGCTCTAGTAAATACACATAGAAAAATGAACCAAGCATTTGTCCAAGAAGCATTTGTCTGAAGTAAGTCAAAGTCACCCCATGCAGATGCATCCAACTGAGTAAGAGGAATCTTTTCCTCAGAGGACAATTTCATTAGAACACACAAGGATGGGTCATTTCTTTATAGCCTTAAAGAAGAGTTTGTATGATTATACAACATAGTAATTTTTGTAGCTAGATTTTATTATATAAATAAGTGACTTTCACTGGGGTCAGAGAATTGTGTGCTACCATGAAAGTGTGTCATTCATTTGGCAAACTGTCAATGTCTGTAACTATTCCTGTCTCACTATTAATACAGCTGCTTCTCATTGTTACTTTTGTGCCATGCCTGTGATTATTATCTTATTTTTTTTACAAGAAGTTCCCAAACTGGAATGTAAGGATTGAGGAGCAGACCCTCATCATTTAAAATCTCCTTATGTATTTCTGCCTGGTTTTAACATTGTACAATTAATATAAAAATCATCCTCCCTTTATCATTAGTCAGGATCTGCTGCCCTAGTTTTGAAGTTGGTCCCTTGAGATAATGGACATAATTGAAACTCCTGTTAAGTTTTCCCATTTTAATGAAAGTATTAAGTGGCTTGTGGAGCTGCACGGTAAATTTGCCGCCCTCGTCTCAGAGGGCTGGCTGCCTCTCATTCTGCTGCCGATTCTGTTCTTCTCTGCATTTATATAGTGTATGAAAATGGTTTCAATGACTTGACTCTGTTCTCAGATCATTGATTTGTAGGGCAAGGTAGGCTTTTATTTTATTTTCACAATTTTCTCTTTATAATTAAAAGTAAAAGGGCATCACAGAGAACAGAAAACAAAAGAGTCTTGATTAATTCTGTGGGTTCTGGTTCTCTGAACTATAGATTGAATAGAGCAATATAGGATGATATGCATGGTTCTACAAAGACCTGTTCTTTTTTAATTCTAGTCATTAGTTTGAGACTATAAGTAACTGCAGCTAAGTCTGAAAGTAGTTTAAAGGTTTGTTGTGGAGAAAAAATTTGACTACAATTGAAAATAGCGCTTACTATTAAGTAAGTATGTTGATAATACAAAGTTTGTATCACTGAGAACATTTCTTTCACTTAGAAATTATAAAGCCTGTTCCTAGGCCTTTGATATTTGTCCTTTGTCGAGTTATTTTAACCCTTTTGTGCCTATAGATTAATCATTATCATACAAAAACTAGATAAGAGTACACGATAAGGGGGAACAATACCACTGAATGTTTGGAGAATGAATGTACTTAAGGTTTTAGTCTTCATGTGTCTGTTTTATAACATGCAAGTTAATAGAGAGAAAACTCGAAGAAAATGTTCCTATTCAAGGTATCTAAGGAGACACAGGATGCAGTTCTGAATGAAGAAAATTATCATGCACTCTGTTACTATCAGCATGCTCATTTTTCTATCATTCAATATAATTATTTTCATGCTGTCTATCTCTAACCTGCAAGACAAAGTAGGTGGCACCCCATGCTGCCCCAATGACATAGCTAGTATTCACTGTGCCTTTTGGGGTTCATTACTTGCAACAGGGTCCTCTTTTCACAAACGAACAACAAATTGAGAGTAGTTAGTTTGCCAAGCGTCACATGAGAATTTTTGAGTCTGAATTTGATTTTTTATTTTATAGGCTCTTTATCCGCATGTCTTCAGAATATAAACCGCAGATGCAACTTTCTTCTGACCTTTTTGATTTAAGAAGAGTTTCCACGTTACTCACTTCTTAGAGTGAATCATTCAGGAAACTTGGTTAATTCACTACTTCTACATTGTGTGTTGGGGATGGACTTTTATGTGCAAGAAAGTAAATTAAATTCCAAGGGTGCTATCAAAAAGTCAGCGGAGTGTTTTTTTTTTTTTTTTTTTTTTTTGGTTTTTTTTTCCGGAGCTGGGGACCGAACCCAGGGCCCTGTGCTTCCTAGGTAAGCGCTCTACACTGAGCTAAATCTCCAGCCCCAGCGGGAGTGCTTTTTAAATTTGTATATAATAATGCATTCAAATATTTTCCCAAAGTTAATAATGAAATATTAGTACCTACCTGATAGCAATCAAGAAAACAACTGATAAACTCCTGATTAACTGATAAACTGATTGTTTATCCTTATGTCATGTTAAATTTTTCTTAAAAACATTTTAACTCCTCATTTTATTATCTATAACAATTCCTGAAATGTAATTTATGTTTAAGTAACATTAGAAAAAGAAAACCAAAAGCAAAACCCATGATTAGTAAAATGCTATTGTTTAATACATTTCCTAGGATAATTTGAACTAAAACTTTCTATTATCTCCTTGACATTTGACATAAGGTTTAGCTTATTCCTTAAATTGTGTTAAAATACTTATGCAAATTAATAGTTATGGATATAGGTGATGTGCATTTTCCTTTCAAGAAGACGTACCTAGTAGTCATCCTAGGATTTTATAATCTCTGACAATTTTCTTTGAATTCTAGGCTTAGGAGTTACATTGTAGATGTATTAATTGGTTTTCAAAATTTCAGTTTCCCATTGTTCACTCAGTTGTTGATCTCTGTTATAGCCCCCATCTGGTACAAAAAAAAAAAAAAAAAACCTCTCTAACGAGGGATGAGAGCTACACTTGTCTGTGTATATAAGGATAGCTATTTAGAAAACAGATATAAATTACATTAGTTTAGGAAGCTGGTAGTAGTGTCTTATCATTCTTGTCCAGCCTTTGTTGTGCTTCATAGGCTTTGCATAGGCTAAGACTGCTGACAGCTATTTTGCTATTGCAGCTTGCTCTTTCCTTACCATGAGAACTAGTCCTCAGGGACAAGGCTTCAAGGTATGTTTCAACTGAATTCCTCGAAGCTGATGTCTGAAATGATTTTTTTTATTGATAAGCAAACTAGCAGAACAAAAACACTAGTTAAACATTCCAATATGGACACCAGAAATTCTACATGGTTCCACCCTAGATGAAAATTTAGAAGAGGTTAATAGCTTCTGAGAAAGGGAGATTAATTTCCCTCTAGGAATGAATGAACCCCTGCATAGTTATTTGGCAAATGGTCGTCTCTGACCCATAAAAGCAAAGCTAAATAGACTCTGTAGGTTGTGTGTGTGTGTGTGTGTGTGTGTGTGTGTGTATGTGTGTGTGTGTGTGTAGTTATACTGTTATATAGATATATGTGTTTATAGATTTTTATATATATTGAATATGTTTACATGTGACAGTAATAATTAAAGAACTAGATAAGTGATTATTAATTTACGAATGGAAGAGAAGTGTTAATGGCAAAGAGTCAGGGCTAATGGAGATGTAATGTCATGCTTGCTTATGAAATCCTTACAATAAACAATATATAACTATCATTTAAGAAACAGTAAAATTTTTTAATATCAAACCAGCCTTAAGACATAAATTGAAAAACTAGACAGTGATTTTTAACTGTCTTAAATCTACACTTCTAGAATAAAACGTTGTCAAGGGATTGGTGTATCTTCCACACAAGGACAAGCAGAAGGAACATTGTCTAGTATAGGGCCCTCAACATACACTACATCTGCTGGTGCCTTGGTTCTAGATTTGTCTTCAGTACTGTAGTAAACAAATTGTTGTGTATACACTCCCCAGTCTAAAGAACTTTGTTACAGAATAAAAATTCTACACAAACCTATGATTCACATCTGAGAAACTCTAACCATGTTATCCTCTCACTAATGATACAAATGGAAAAATATGTAATAGCATATATGTTGTAGATAGGGAAGGTTCTAAGCTGTGTAGTATATGAATTTCTCACTATGCTGTTGCATCTAAAGTTACATGGTTTAGCAAAATCGTGAAGAATTGAGTCATCACTTGTAGTTATTTATTCTTGTGTTTATTACTTATTTTGATGGTTTTTAATGTCAAAGATAAGAAATCACAGATGCCAAGAAAGCAAAAACCAAGAGGAAAAAGAGTAATTTGAGGAGAGAGTGGTATATGAATTATTTTTTGGAATGATTTACAGATTGCAGTCAAGATAATCCAACAGAATTTGACTATGAACAAAAAATTCAAGAATCTCGTAGTTGTTCATTCCAGGGTGTGTGTCTTAGCTGATTTTCAGTAGATGCTAGAATCTCACAGAAGTAGGCTCCAGTGCCAGGAAGGAAGGGATATGTTAACAATAGGAGAGCATGCAAGCAAAGAGCAAAAGCTTCCTTCTTTGGCCTTCTTCTATAGATTTCCATCAGTGGCCCAGATTAACAATGCTTCTTCTGTCTCACCGTGTCACAGGTGTGGACCTCATTTCTGGAGTTTGTTTTCTTCAAGATGTAGTCAAGTTGACAACCAATAATAGCTTATAATACCTTATAGTAATTTAGAATTGATAATTTATGAACAGTATGATCAATATCCCTTTTATGCAATTTGTTTTTACATGCTTTCTTATACTGGATATATTTCTCTCATAGTAACTGTAAGCCTTGTCCAACCCTTTCTATCTCTATCACTTCACCCTCAATATTCATTCCACTGTCTAATTCTATGATATAATCATTTTAGATTTGACATATAAATAATACATAAATAATACTATGCCATCAACATGAAGTAAGACACTGGCTTATTTTACATAACATAGTGGACTCCAAGTTGATCTATATTGTCAGAAATGACATGATTTTGCTCTTTTGATGGGTGATTAACATTCTCTTCTTATGCTATCACATGTACAAATCCCTTCGTACGCTGGAGGCCACTTTGTTTTGTGGTGATGTTTGGCTGTTTCTTTTCAGTCTTTGCCACAATGAGTGGTGTAATAAGCAAGGGAACGCAGATACCTTCACAAGGTGTTCAAGTTGTTACTTCTGTGTCGAGTGATAAAGGTGCTCTATCTTATGGTCATGCTGCCTTCAACCTTCGAGATGCTTCCATGCAGCTTTCATTATTCACTCTGCTCCCTTACCCTCCTACCCAGTGACTGAATGGGCTCCCTTTAGAAACCATCCTGTAATTACTGAGAACTTTATCTTATACTTTAAGGGTTTATTTCTATTTTTTTCATTCCCATCATGAGTCCATCAAAAACACTTTTCATATCTCTTACAGCTTCTTGTACTCAAGATCATTACTCTTGCTGCTGCTGGGGAAAGGATTTAAGATGCTTATATCTTTGTATATTTTTCTTAGTGTTTCATATCTGATTCTGTGAGCCATGTGTCTAAATTTTGTCCAGTTGTTTTGGTAATTACTTAGCATAGTTATTTTAATTTGCTAAGATTTTAAAAGGAAAAAAATCTGGGACTATTACCTTATAGCTTGCTTTGCTCTGAGCTTGTGTTTTCTGCCTCACCTTGTCTTTCACCATTTCTTGTCAGTTTCTTTCTTTTCTTTTTGATGATAGGAATCGAACCCAAGACCTTGTTTTGTGCCTCTTAGAGAAGAGACCTGCCACTAAACACCCACATCTCCTGAAGTTCTTTGTTCAAACCTGTGCATGCTGCGATATTAAGCATAAGTTTGCCATTGCTGTGAGGTTTTATGCTTATTGCTTATGGCTTGCATTATTATTTACAGAATGCCATAGCTGTACATCTCAGATTAGCATTTCTTCTAACTGTACTTTATTTAAATCTAAAATTCTTTTTAGTACCCTTGCTTTCATTTACTTAACTCTCATCGATCTTTTCAATACAGTCATCTGAAAAGTAGAATTCTGCTCTGTTCTTTATAGTGGACAGGAACAATGGAACATGAAAGTAAGTTATAGGGAAACAGGAACACAAGAAATGTCACAGAGTCCTCTGTTGGGGTCAGACTGCAAGGGAACCTAAGCTATGACCTTCTTATACCTCAGTTTACATCAACATGCTGACTCCAGAGAATTCACTTGTTCTTTTCTTCCCTGGACACACTCAGTGGTTATATTTAAATTGCTTAAATTTGTTGTTTTGGTCTGTTTCTTCCTGGGACCTGTCTTTACTAAGAGCTTGTTCGGAGTCTCATGTTTTGAGCACACAAATTATGGGTAATATTTTAGGTTGGGTTTCCCATGCTTTCACATATATTATCTCTAGTGATGGTTTGTCAGCTGCAGTTCCTACAACAGTTTTTACTGTCACCTCACTGTGTGTGCTGTAGGTAAATGGTACTTTCTACATTGACTTCTCTATCTTTTGTGACAAATGACCTCATGTAACCTCATCCCTCTGACCTGTGTTCATTTTGTTCTCTTGTGATGTTGTGAGTGATGACTACCAAGGTATTTAAATAGTGAAGACTGAAAAACTGGGCATCGAGAGTCAAATATTTGAAATAAACATTTAAGGTGGTATTTGTATTGACTTTGTCTCCTATGTGAACCTTCATTTGTGCATTAAATGAGTCAGCTTTTCTGTAGGAAATTTGATTTGAAAACTAGATCTATATTGGATATATGAAGTTTGCTCTTGTGTTAAATGTTCTGACTGTTTTCCACTAACTACAAATTTAAGGATTATTGTGTCATGTACCTAGAAGGTAGTTGCATTATTCTGAAAACCTTTTTTTGCAAGAATAGAAGTAAATTAAATGGTCTTATTGCCTTTTTACAAATTTTTAAAGTGAGACTTAGGATGGTAATGTATCACAGTTTGTTTTCTCTGGGATGCGTGGGAAGAAATCATAGCTACAAATATCAGTAGGATGTAACTTTGATCAAACAAAGTACTATGCAACTAGAGTCCATGCTCAGTTCAAATCACAGAAAGAATTACTTTCATACTGTAGTATGAACTATTTTGTGGTTTAAATTTTGGCTGTGTTAAGAATGCAGTCTTTTGAGAAGCCCAAAGAAAGGCTTGTTCATGAGTTAATTTATATCTCTTTCATTTAAGTCTGCTTGGTATGGTGCATATTTAGTTCAGATTAGTTTTCTTGTTGTCAATTCACTGAACAGAGATGGGGAAGGGAGAGACTCTGAAGCATGGCATTTTGATCTTCTGATCCCATTTGCACATGTGCGGTTTTCAATGATTTTTTTGGAACTGTGCATCATTGATACAGTGTTCTTACTTTCTTCCTCTAGTCTTTCTACACAAAACCTACACCAGGAGCTGTTTGAGCAGACACTCACAGCTAGCATTCTCAAATGAAAAAAAATCCTTAGTTTCTTTTATTTGTATGAGAGCTTGTCAAGTCTCAAACTTTTTCTCTATTTCCTTTTTTTTCTTTAGATGAGTAAAGGTATTTTGTATTCTTTAAAAAAAATCTAATCACGTTAGTACTAATTATAGATTTCCTGAGACACATAATTGATTCTGAAATCTGAAACATTTACTTCAAAGATAAATGAGACTTTAAATATGTTATGAAGAGATCTTTGCCAACATTACATTATATTTTTATTAAATCATTTGGAAAAACAGAACAATAGTGGTATTTTTCCATTGTGACTAACCTAGGTATGTCTTATGTCTTAAATTTAAAGTCCAAAGAATAATGAACTTTTACATTAACTCAAATATATGGTATCTTAATAAGAATCACTATCTTACAGATTTTAAATTTTATTTTTATTACAATCCAATTTCTTCACTCAAGATTTATAATTAATTTTTTATATACAATAGTTATTTAAGTCCAAATCCAGGCTTAATAATTTTTCCTTGCAGTTTACTGGTCAATGCAGTGAAGCCTTCTGGGTACTCTTCTGAGGTGACTGTTACCCTAGTGTTCTAGATTGTTCCTGTCTTATGGGAAAAGATTTATTAGTCTTCTATTTCAAGTTGTCTGTCCTTGAGTAGTCTTATCTGAAGTTTATTATTAGAAATGTTCCATGGAATTCCCTGTATTTATTGATTTTCCATAATAAAAATAATTAGAGTATTGGAACCAAGGTCCTGAAACAAGCATGAGTGGGCAAAACATTGAAGTTTGTGGCTTCAAGTTTGTCACATTTGGGTAACATATTGGCTAAAATAATTGTTATACATGATTTTTGATAGTTTTTAACAGTGATTTAAATTCTGTGCACCTAAATCATATGCTTTAATTAGAGAAATTTAATAGAGTCTAATACTTGTTAGCTGTAAATTTTTATGGAGAGTCACAGACCTTTATTTTAACAACACTGTTAATTATTTAATGTGTTTAAACAGTTAATACTTTTTTGCTTTGTTTTTAAGAACAGTTCATACATAGTAGGACAATGGTCATAGAAATTCTCATATAGTGGTCAGAAATAGAACACATTCTTACCTGTACAAGATAATATTCAGTTTGTTGACTAAATCTTTCATGTGGCTATTCAATGATTATAATATTTATATAATGATGAATGTAACGTGAAATAAGACATAACCATTCTGAAGTCAATTGAGCTCAACAAACAAAATGTAGTGACAATGTTTCATGTGCTTCAATCTCTTACATCACTGGGAGGTAGGAAGAAGACAGTGTCTCAGTCTCTCAGTTTAAAGTCTAATGTGATAGTGAAAGATTGATTATAACTGAATATAGTAATAATCAATTGGATATTATAAATGGCAGCAAAAATATGAGCAATATAAGTGAAGGGAGTAAAAAAGTGTTGTGCAAAGATGATCAAGCAAGCATTTCTACCAAGTGACTGTAGAATATTTTATCTGAATATCAGTGTGGCCCAGACGTTATCAATAGCATATGCAGAGGTCATACATAATTCTAAATATAAGAAGACCATGCAAAAGGCATTTCTGTTGACATAGGCTCCCACCTATTAAAATGATCTGACTATGTAGTTGTATTATAATGATTTTATTTTGTTTCATTTTTGAGATTAATTCAACATAGAGTGAGAGGCAACGCATATAGCTTGGGGAGGTTACCAGCAGAAGAAAAGTATTTACAAGAGGCAAACAGTCAGATCCTGCTGTACTTAAACAAAGGCTAAAACAATTTTGCTGGAAGAGATACTGTGGTGCTGTGTCTTGGCATGAAGTGTGTATGTAGCAGCCATCATCAGACAGAAGAGAGCTGACAGAGCTAGTCATGTTGGCAGCAGCTGTGTTGGTGCTGACTTTCTTGTTGGCAGAAAGCTTTACACGAAAATTGTCCCTGTGTGAGGAATTGTCAGGCCAGTTTGTTTATCTCTTAAAATTCCCCAACATTTTGACTACATGCCAGTGCTACACTGGTTGTCCAGGTGAGGATGCTGGAGGTAGAAGTTCACATTAGAAAAACTCAGAGTAAGTTCCCAAATCAAGTTTTTCTCACCCTCCCAGTTCAAGCTATTTTTAAGTAGAGGTGTCAATCACTGTGATTAATCATAGGGTAGCATCATGGTGTTTGAAATTTAAAACTGAAAGTGTAATTGAAATTCATGTTTTAAAGATGACTATACTTGATGTGTGAAAAAGACACTTCTGTACCTTCAGTTAGCAAAATGAGCACATCAATACCATTTTCTTCCACGTTTGTTCTAATAAACAAATGACTAAAAGTGTATAAGAATAATGTGAAAAAATATTGTAAGATGCAAAACTGTACTTAAACCATGTAGACTTTAAGTGGCACCTATAATGTGCAATTCACTGCTTCACCTTGGACTAAAATTAAAATCATTTTAAGACTACCATTCAAACAACCCAAAAAGAACAATGCAGCACCCACCTCTAAAGTCTTTGTAAGACTGAAAATCCACTAGATGTGTCTCAACACATTTCATGAATGAAATGGTAACCTAAAGTCTTTAACCTTTACTTACCCAGCCTGTTAGAAACAGACCTCATTGAAGCCCAGATTCCTGCTTAGACACAGTAGAAGTCCATCATTGTGGGGATTCACTACAAGGCTTATAATAAAAGCTAAGGTCGATGTTGAAGAAGAAGCGGAGACAGACAGATAGACAGACAGACAGACTGGTAAAGTGGAAGGGACATGATGTCATGTTCATCTATGTCTGTCTAAACTATTTCTCATTTATATGAGACACCTACTGTCTTTCATGAGCCATATTGAACTGAACTGTTTTCTATTACCTGTAGTTAAGACACTTAACAATCAGGAAGGATGACCTAGAGATTTTGAATATTCTAGAAAGACTGATTTATATAATTTGACTATGTAAATTAATTATGAAAATGTAGGCTAAAATTGGTATGATGTTTTAACTTCACACATATAAGGAAGTTATTGAAGACTAAAAAGAAAATAAAATCTTTTGAGAGGTTCTTATGGACAGTCCAGCACTTATAAGAAAAGAAAATCAGGGGTTGGAGATTTAGCTCAGTGGTAGAGCACTTGCCTAGCAAGTGCAAGGCCCTGGGTTCAGTCCCCAGCCCCCAAAAAAAAGAAAAAAGAAAAAAAAGAAAGAAAAGAAAATCAGAAAGACAGTAGTGAAGCCCTCTTTATTCTCAGCACTTGAAAGACAGAGCAGATCCCTAGGAGTTTGAGACCATCTTGTGGGATGGGGCTTGAGGAGGGGCTCCTCTGCATTTCTTAGTGTTAAAGCTCTTTTAGACAAAGGCCTTCTCTGATGATCTTCAAGGAAACAGCTCTCTGAGAGTACCTTAGCTTATGTGCATACCTTTATTGGGGTGGGTTTACATGCACACAGGTTATTTGGGGTGGACAAGGACTATATAAGAATCTTGGAGAGTTGGAAGGAGTTTTCAGGGTAAATGAAAGCAGAGGCCTTCCAGGAATGCCAAGTACTTGAAAGGCAGGTTCTTATCAGGTTAGGGGATGGGAAAGAAGTTTGTAAGTCTGCCAAGGAATACCCAACCTTCCCCAAGTAGAGGATCCTTACAACATTAGTGATTGTATACATAAAAGAAACATATATTAGAAGATTCATTAAAACTCAGGTGTTTGGGGATCTTTCATCTTTTGTGATGTAGCAGAGATAATGAGCAAAGAGGCAGGATGTTAATTTCATTACAGAGAACTTGCTTTCATAGAAGTAAAGGTGGGCTGGAGGCATGAGAGACTAGAATAAACAAAGATTGTTCAGATCATCTTAACCGATGAAACACTTTTGGGCAGGTAAAAACTGTTGGAGTATTGAGATAGTTAGAGTCTTATTAGATATAAGAGCGATGGGAACAGATGAAAGTGAGTAGATCTGGGTAATATTGTGAATAGGAGTGGCAAGAATGGGAAATAAAATGTCATCAAAAGTGGGCCTGCTGCTCGGCATGGTTCCACTGGCATTTAAGAGTGTGGAGAATGCATTAGAGAGATAATAAAAACAACGCGTGAAATGTGTTATCAGGTAAGAAGGTTATCTACAGGTTTGGGTACCTGCCATAAGAACATGATATATTTTTGTAAAGACAAGAATTTAATCATACATTTAATAAAGTATGTCCTTACTGGACACTTCACTATGAACCAGCTCAATACTATACAAAATTCTTGCTATGGTTGACATCATACGATAGTAGTGACATATCCTGGATAATTAAATGAATATGGTGCTGTATGGATGGTTCTTATCATAAAAAGAAAGGAAATGTGCAGTAATTATTTTACAATCCTGATTCCAAAAATGTCTCTGAGTAAAGATGCTGAGCGAGAAGATGTGAAGATATTCGAGAAAATAAAAATGTTGGAGATAGAAGAGAAATCATGTCATAGAGATGAAGAGACACATCTGAAAATTAGCAACGGAGCCAGGGCAGCTAGGCAAACATCGCCTAAGGCAAATGAGGTGAGTGACTTGATTGCAGGAAGGCTCTGAAGTGCAGTCACAGATCTGGGGACCAGGGAAGAGAGTGATCCTCTCCTTCATAAAATTTACCCATTCCCATAGCCACCATATTAAGATTTATCATGAAGTCATGCTGTTAATAAGAGGCAGGATGTCTAGGCTGAAAGCAGTTTTAAGATATTGATAGTCTGTGTTTTTTTTTTCTTTTGTGCAGATATGATGAGCATTATATTAGGTAGGTAGATAAGACAGCGTCTTGACAGAGAAAATGGGCAGGATTCCATGAGCCCAGATGTTTGGCCACATTTGAATACAGCGTGTGTGAGAGAATAAAATCAGTTCCTTAAAACCCAGGCCATTTTATTATAGCACTCACAGAATAACTCATTGCGATTAATGAGGTGCAATTGCCACAGATGCTAAGGTTCTTTGAGTCTGTATGATTGTCCACAGAGAACTTGCATAAGAGATACAAAATAGAACAGAGATACTGAAGATGCTAGGACCATGATTCTATTGCCTGCCACCCTGTCTGTGTAGGTAAATCTGTTAGAGTCTCCTAAATCTAGGACAAATGTAATTGTCTCTTTGAAAGTGTCCATAATGTAACAGCCTTTCCCTCCAGCACTCAGATCTGATCTGATCGTTCACTTTGTCATGTTCTTTCCTGCTCTGCTGCTTATTTAATTTCGTCTTATGTTATATTTAGCTAACTGCATGCACCATTTTCTAAACACAGAGCCCTTCTGGCACAGCTTGTTGTCGTCATCTCAGAGAACAATGCAAGCTGGGCAAGGCCTGTGACAGTTTCAGTGTAGGGCAGAATCCTAAACCTCCCTAGGAGACTTTCAGCAGCTCTCCATACTGGCCGCACCCTTGTCTGCTGTCTTTACAAATGCTCATCCCGCTTTATTTCTTCCAGAAGTCAGAGTGGACAAAAACTGCCCTCTAAACTCAGGACATATTTCTAGAAAGATGCCATGGGTACAGCCACTGCTAATCATTAAAGGCAGGACCTATTGCCTCCCTCTGGCAGAGTGACTTTTGTTGAATTGTATTAGAAATAGAAGCAATCTAGATAGAGTTCAGCTTAGGAAACTTATATACTAGCACATACATATATAACCTGTCTACCACCTAACATCTCTCTGACAGTGACAAAAATAAGAGGAAGAGGACACATGAAATATTCAGGTGCCTAAAATAACTGAGAAGAAAACTGCCAAAACTGCTGATTCAGGAACTAAATTGACTCGTCAAGGAGCAGGCCAACAGAAGCTGAAGGCAGCTGCTTCTGGGACAGTGCCCTCTACTTCCCCTCTGATTCCAAGCTATGGTGTCTAATTATATCACATAGCAGTGTCTGACAGGTATTTAGGGCTAAGTGACCTACCTACAGTGAGTAAGCTTCTTCAGAATAATCCCTGAAAAACATTTATTTCACTCTTAAAACAGTGGCACATCCTGTTAAATATATCAGTTTATTTATGTACATATACTTTTTTCAATTAAATATGATTAGAATATTCAGTTTAAATCGAGACCAAGGATTTTTCTTTTCTTTTCTTTTATGTCAGGAACAGTGTAATAAAAAACTTCAGTCATCAAATATTTGACAAACACCAAAGCAAAGCATCAACAAAACAGAAACTATAGGAAAAAAACCAGCATCTTCTACAAATGGTGTTAGGAAAACTAGATGTCTACAGGTAGAAGAACAAAACTAGACCCTATCTATCACCTTGCAAAACATTCTTTTTTTTTTCTTTTTTTCGGAGCTGGGGACCGAACCCAGGGCCTTGCATTTGCTAGGCAAGCATTCTACCACTGAGCTAAATCCCCAACACCAAAACATACTTTACCCATTAGCTCGCCTCTCAGCTTGAAACTAAAAACACTAATACTTCTAGAATACCTAAGAAGATTTAGGTGTAGAGAAGGACTTTCTGAATAGTACTCCATTTGCCAATGAAATCAGGCCAACAGTTGACAATGTGGCACATGAGAAAACTGAAATGATTCTGTACATCTAAGTAATTAACTGAGCAGAGGAGAAATCTACAGAATGAAAGACTGTCTTTGCTAGTTATGCATTTGACATAAAATTAATATCCAGAACATACAAAGAATTACAAAAAAAAGTAAAGTCAAGGAAATAGTTGACTCAATTGAACAGGGCTAGGGATATAAACAGAGAGGTCTCAATAAAAGAAATAAAAGTGGATAATAAATTCCCTCAACAGTTTGTAATCCTCACCAGTTAGGGAAATGACAAATTATATCAACTCTTAGATTCCATCTCACTCCTGTTAGAATGGCTAATGTCAACCTAACAACTGAAAACAAATTCTGCCAAGGATATGTGGAAAAGGGAACACTCATTCACTGCTGATGGGCATGCAAATCGTGCCACTCTGGAAATCAGTGAAGCACCTTAGAAAACAACAGTAAGTCAAAGATATGACACGCTGTTCTAATTCTAGGCATATAAATAAAGTCTCAATGTCCTACTCCATAGATTCTTTCTCAGCCAGGTTGATTAACCCTTTATTTACAATAGCGAGCACATGGAAATAACCTAAGTTTCTTCAAAGAAGGTACTTCTTTCAATTTAAAGCATGAGGAATGTGGTCTTCAGATTCAGGCAGGTAATAGTATATTGTAAATCTGGAATCCCAGCTCATGTTATACTTTGTCAAAGGCACAGTGAATCACACAGGAACAAGAGAAGTCATTTATTTTTAACCATTAATTTTATCTACTTGAATTATATTATCCAGAAAACATTTATAAAGTGTATAATAACTTTTGCTGACTCTACCAGGGGCTAGGGGCTATTTTCTGTGTTGTATCAGAGAGAGAGAGAGAGAGAATGAGAGAGAAACAGAGACAAGGATGGGGGAGGGAGAGAGAGATAAGTTTTATGAATCTAAAACTAGATCACTCATGTTCAGTATATTGAACTCCATATTTTAGACATGATTATATAACTTCTGGTAGAGTGTATTCCGATACCATGACATATCCCCTATTGATTTGTTTCTGACTTTAATGGCCTATGGCATGCTAGGATATAAAATGTGCACATATTTTCTTTCCTGAATTTTTGTGTTAATTTATTGTTCCTTCATGGTGGTGCTCATCTCTTGGTCACAGACTTATTCACATTCTGGGGTTGTTTAGAGTGCATGGTGAACATCTAATCATCTTTATACCTGGCTAGCATCTCTTGGAACTGCTTACATACTTATGGCTATTTTACAAAGGAATTGGTACATAAGCACAAACTAAGGGAAAGGCATTATAAGCCGAGTATTTATACAAGACATGTTTTTATTAATTTCTACTTTTCTGTTTTTCTTCAGTGACTTTTACTCTCAGCTTTTGTTGTGTCTAAAATATTGAAAATCTGCAGTAGTAGGCGTTTAGTGAAAATGATGGGTATATCAGACCATGCGTGGATGACTATTAGGAAAATAGTCACTTGGATTACGTGAAGGCATTCTCACTAAAACCATTCCTTCTACTGTCTCCCTAGGATGTCAGAGGAGATAATGAAAACTCCAAGACTAACAGTGGTCAGATCTATAACTGTATGTGGGTTTGCTTGGGTTCAATAACAGCTAATATTAAATGCAATGTTCTCAAATATTTACTCACAGTAATATGCTCCATTTAGTCTGCACTGTGAATTTTGGCTCCTACTTAATAATGGTTCTCTGCCCTTTAGCAAATAAAACAGCAGGGACACCATAGTGCTCAAAACAACAGACTTGATAATGTGTAAAATTCTTTTTTCTTTCCTGTGCCCCTTTAACAGTATAATATGGCTTCTGGAACCCTTGACAAATTTACACATTTTTCTGCTGCATTAAATAACACATTTTTGTTGCTGTTCTTCTCTGTAAATTATGTAAACTATGTTGTATGACCATGCTTTCCCAACATGTTTTATTTATTTAGAACTGAACAGAGCTGCACTGTTGTTTCCTGGAATCAAAATTTCAATACACTTTTACTAAGGCAATATTTCCAATTAAAATTTGTTAGTGACTTTGTTTATTTTATTCATTTTTATTTTTGTGAACAGGGTGAATGATAGAATGATAAGTTCGTTCATAGTTTGCGAGAACAAACAGTGGGTCAGCTGTGCTGTATGCCCAATGAAGTAATCATCATCATACACATGAGGGACCCAGTATTGTGAAGCCAGGAAGTAAGCACAGAGGTGGTGCTGCTGTGAGCTGGGTCCCCTTGATAGGTGGACATGAGGTTAAGATTGCTTTCCAGAATCCTCTTACCTTATGTACAAAGACACCCTGCTTCCTCCTTCCTTCCCTCCCGGCCCCTCAACCTCCCCCTAATTCCCTCCTTCTCTCCATACCCCTAGCGTTTGTGTGAGTGTGTGTGTGTGTGTGTGTGTGTGTGTGTGTGTGTGTGTGTGTGTGTGTGCGTGCGTGCGTGCGTGCGTGCGCGTGCGCGCGCGCGTGCGCATCGTGTGTGTGTTGTGTGTGTGCACACATGCACACACATGCAGGCACAGTTTGACTCCAATCTACTTGACTTTGGCTGTTGTCTTAGTCTTTGTCCTGCAAACGAAACATCCCAAAGTGGAGTGGTGTCTGTGCCTGAGTGGGGAAGCAGTACATCATATAACTTGTAGGTGTAGCTAGCAGTTAAGGGGCGGGAGAAACCCAGTATGACAAGCTCCACACCTTCCCTTTTTGGAGACAGTTTGTAATCGCACCAAAGTAAATGAAAATCTCACAAGGGATCAGTTTGCAGGAATCTTTGAGCAACATTTTTCTCTTATACTTTTCCCCAAAATGACATTTGCAGGTTTTTATTTCTTTAAAGTTCTTTAAATTTGTCTACATGTATTATTTTCTGCATAACAGATTACTAATAACTGGCTAAAAGGCTAATGACTCATCAGTTGTTGGAACATTGTGTACTTAGCAGACAAAGCTTTGCAATTAAACAATGAATTGCTGAGGTCAAACTATCATACATTGTTCAATTAATTGCTTCCCTTTAGTATTCTGCTAGTGAATGAGCCTTTACTCTCCTTTGGTTCTTATGGTTCTTTAAATTTAGTATTACATATTTTTCTTTAATTTCATAATCATGTAGATAATTTTTTCTATTTTTTCCAAAAGTATAATTATTAAAAGTATAATATTAAATTTAAATGACAAAGTCATTATCAGGTAAGACTTTGCTCATAAAAGTTGTTCCATAAAAAGCTATGTGGCAGGTTAATTTTTCCATGAAACAATATTTAATAGACACAAAATTACTAATATACTTTTAAGTTAACATAAAATTAAATATAGCTTTAATTGACTAATATTATAAACTAATCAGAAGAAATAATTGAGAAACACAGAAATTCTACAAACCTACAGCTCCCCTGTTTTGCGTTTGTGTGATGCAGTCAGTTTTGTTCTGATCCAGAGACTTGGTTTCTTTTGAATCTCACTGGCATCCAATTCTTATAAAGAAATCTATTCTACTTGCAATAAATTTCATATAATTCTCCACCTTAGAGCCCTAGGCTAATCTTTTCAATCCCAGCAGTTCAAACTAAAACAACAGACAAGAAGGGAGTGGAGGAATATTACAATAAACAGGTGTTTTACTAGAGTAGATGTCATTTAAAATATATTGCTCTGGATTTCAGTAAATGCGATTTCTCAGTGGTGCTAATGTTAAAAGTGTAGACGGGTTCCCAAGCGTATGGAGACTGATGCTCATGCAGTAGAACTTTCACTTGAGAGGTAAGAACTGTGCAATGGTCTTATTCTAATCTCCACAATGCCAAACAAATACCCTTTTAGTGAGCTAAGATGAAGTGAGCCTACCCACTGGACACTGTGCTTTGGCTTTCTTCTATTTATTTGTACCTATGTCTCCTGTTCATGGAGAGACATACTCTTCAACATCGACATGGATTTCCCTTAGCTTTTCACCTCTGTTAATGGTTAGGACATATTTTTATAGTATCATATTCTTCTCAGTTCTGTTGCACTCGCTATAAAAATGTTTGAGGTTATTAATATTTTAAGTCTTTAGATTTACTTAAGTATAACCATAGCCAAGTGCCTCCATAAACTCTTATAGACATTACCTCTGACACGATTAGCAATATCTGAAAGACATTAAAATTCATTTAGTCAAGAACCTGGAATCAGTTCATGATGTGTTAATAACAAAAGCTTGGGAGCTATTTTATGACTTCTAATGCGTGGGATAGAAGTATCCAAATTGCTTGGCAAATTTAAACATCAAATAAAGACCAGCATAACCAGGACACAGGCGTATTGTCACTATGCAATCTTAGAGCGTGAGGATTTTTGTGGCAAATGATTTTATTGATTGACATTCTGTTATGGTAATGGGGAATGAATATAAGGACTTGAATCACTGGATACAGTAGAAGCATTTATATGACACCTGGGGATAGCTGGGTTAAGTGTCAATCACACGTTGAGCCCTTTTATAAGGCTCCATTTTAAGAACGTAACTTTTACCAGTTGAAATTCTCAAAAGTTTCTATAGGAAAACATTTTATGACGAACAATAAATAAAATATAATGGAATACGTTCCCCCTGTGACCCAACCATATAGATAAGAAGGACAAATGATAGTCATTGTGTAAGAGTGTGAAGATAAGGTAGCATTTACATAACAGACATAATGTTTCTTTTTTTATTTAAAGATTTATTTATTTCCTATGTATACAGTGTTCTGCTTACATGTATGCCTACACCAGAGGAGGGCAGCAGATCTCATTGTAGATGGTGGTGAGCCATCATGTGGCTTCTGGGAATTGAACGCAGGACCTCTGGAAGAGCAGCCAATGCTCTTAAATTCTGAGCCCTCTCTCCAGTTCCCAAAGTGAGTTCTTTTTTTTTTTTTTTTTTTTTTTTACTTTTTTTTCTTTTTTTTTTGTCACATGTGTCATAGTTTTTTGTTTGTTTGTTTTTGACTTTGTTTTTGTTTTTTAATTTGTGGTGAGCTGATTTTTTTCTTCCATTTTTATTAAAGTGGGTATTTCTTACATTTCAAATGCTATTTCCTTTCCCGGTTTTTTGTCCATCAGTCCCCAACCCCTCCCACCCTTCTATATCGGTGTTCCCCTCCCCATCTACCCCCATTACCACCCCAACAATCCCCTACACCAGGGGTCCAGCCTTGGCAGGACCACGGGCTTCCCCTTCCTCTGGTGCTCTTACTAGGCTATTCACGCTATCTATGCAGTTGGAGCCCAGGGTCAGTCCATGTATAGTTTTTGGGTAGTGGCTTAGTCCCTGGAAGTTCTGGTTGGTTGGCATTGTTGTTCCTATGGGGTCTCAAGTCCCTTCAGCTCTTTCAGATCTTTCTTTAATTCCTCCAATGGAGGTCCCAGTCTCAGTTCAGTGGTTTGCTACTGGTATTTGCCTCTGTATTTGACATGTTCTGACTGTGTCTCCCAGGTGAGCTCTTAAAGGCATGTTTTATTTTATCACCATCATAATCATCATTATTAAGATTGTGGATGTATGTCTTTCTGCGTGTGTTCCATTAAAGTGTAGGTGTCCATAGAGGCCAGAAGATGTGATCAGGTATTCTGGAGCAGTAAGCAGTGGTGATTGTGAGATGACCAACATGAATGGTGGGAACTGAATTTGTGCTTGATAGACAAGGAACAAATACCCTTAATCACCAAGGTGTCTATTCAGTCCCTGAAGACATGTTCTTAAACTTCACTGACCACTAATCTACTCATCCATTCCTCAATTTCAGAGCAATTTTTTAATGCTCTTTTATTTCAAGGTTTTTATTTTTTTTAAAGGGATCTCAACATCAAAGCTAGGGAGTTAGCATAACAGGTTGTTCTTCTAATGCAAAAGTATTTCTTGTAAATATATCTTTAGAATAAATCACTAGAAGATATAATAGTCCGCAAGTAATATAGAAATTTTAAAAGGCTTAGGGAAAGTATTCAATCATGGATTTAGGTTAGACTGGAGCTCCTTTGTTCCCACATTGAGAGTTTGATCTATTACAAATAAACCATATCGCCTGCAAAGCCCACATCATTACACTGATAGCCTGTTCAAAGAAGGGTCAGTAACCATGATTGTCCTTTATTGGTCTGTGTTTGAAGAGTAAAATTGAAATAAGAAAGAGAAAAATAAAGGTATAAAGCCTGCATATTTCCTGTCATTACCTCAAAGAAAATTGTCACTGTCTCGAGGGAAAACCAGTAGACACCATGCGGTGATTTTCAGTTCTGTAAATCACCAGACACACAAATGTCTAAGACAGATCTCAGGATTGGACTCAGTGTTTGAAATCCCAGGGTTGCTGACAGTTCTGGCAATTGGAACTTGCCACAGTGGGAGAGGAAGCCTGCAGGTTTTGTTAAAGAACTAGCCCAAGCTCACAGTGGGCAATCCTTCCCTGTTCAAGTTACTGCTGCCAGAGTTACAATTTTCTTGGTCAAGTTTCCATCTGCTGCATAATGGTATTTGCCCTAAATACTGTTGGTTAATTTAGTCCCTATTTGGGGGAAAAATCATTATGAGTCACTGTAAAAAAAATTATACTAAATTAATCTCTATTGGAATGCAAACAACAACAAACAACCCACACACACACATATACAAAGAAACAACCAGAAGCCTTGTAATAACTTAAAACCCTGTAATATCTTAGCAATTTGCCTGAGCAGAGCCAGAATTAGGAAAATAAATAAACTTGTAATTTCAAAACTGTTAAAATAGCTTGGAAACAATTAGACAAAACAACAACAAAAATATTGTTCTATTTTATCTGACTTTGGCTTATATGTAATATGAAAGCAAGACATATATTTAAAACATTCTTCTGGAGTGATTTGCGCTAATCAAAATTCATTTAAAATAAATTTTAATAAAATAAGTTGTTACTTAGAATAACATAATTTTGAATGTATTACATGCACAAGGCATGCAAATAAAAGAAATTGTTTATATAAATAAAAGTTAACACTGAAATTACTGGAGTCGATAAAAGCTAAGGTATGTGCTTACATATTTTGGTTGAAGGATATATTCTTCTAAATTGACTGAATATTCAGATACAGCAAAATTAAAGAATAGTAGATTTAATATGATTGAAACCTAAGAATGCCTGACAATGTACATGCAATGTGAAATCAAAAGTCAAAAATTAGAGGAAAGTACAAGCTCATAAAAAGTTGCCGAAAGGAGTAAAAAACAGATTTTAAATATATAAAAGAGAGCATTATTTTATAATGAGGGTACTATTGATTCTCTTAGAATTTGGAAGCCTGTCTGTGTAGGTTGTGTGTGCAGTGTGCAAGGTAGTATGAGGCATATTAATGTAATAGACATTTATGTGTTTGTGTGTGTACTTATCCATGTTTATTTACATGTACATACATATATCCATATATATTTAGATGCCAGATATAGATGTCAGTTTTCTTTCAACTTTACTTTGCATAAGTAATTTTGATAAAGGACTGACCAAAGAGCTCTAAAGTATCTGCTTCATCTCCCAACACTGAGGCTGTAGGAATATACTACTCTGCATAGCCTTGAGATCTGATTATTTCTACTAATGTCCTCATGATTTGGGGGCAAAGACTTCATTAACTGAGCTATCTTCCTAGCAGGTCTTCTAGCATTTTAAAAGACTATACTAGATTATCATCAAATATGGTCAATATATTACATAATAAAAATAGGTGTCTGATTCACATATTCTTGTCTAAATATAATTTGGCATTTCTTCTTCCAAATTATATTTTTTAGTAATCTTTTATTTGTGGTTTACATTATTATTTTATGGAACAGGAAATAAGACATGGTATGTATCCTTCTGAGGCTGGGTCATATCATTTAACATGATACCATCCTGTTTAATGCATATTATCATGCAAGACAGAATTTCAATCTATGTGTACCATGTTTTCTTCCTCATTCACCTGCGGATGGATATTAATGTTACTCCTATTTCTTGGCCATTAGGACCAATCTTACAATGAACACTGGTGTGCAGAAATCTTTTTCACATATTGAATTTATTTCTTTCACTTATTTATACTAGAAATGATATTTCTAGATTGAATGGTACTTACTTTGAAAGAACAAATGTTATGTTTGCATTTATTTTCTTTCTGTTGTTTTGGAGCATGCATTTCTGGAATAGCGAATTCAGTCTAGAGAAGAGAGTTCTCACCTTTCACACAGTAGCATGGTGATAGGAGCTTCTACCTAGTAAGCAATTTTCCAAGCATAACTAATTGTTTTTTTAAAGTAACTAGTCCCTGTATGGTTTCTCATTGTGGATGAACTCCATCATTGTCCCAGCAACAATGTCCAATAGTGCCCCTGCATCTACATCGCCATCAATATTTTCTATAAATTTTAAAAATCAAATGTCTGCTCCAGAAGGACGAAGGCATGCTCAAATAACATTTGGTTCATATTTGTATCACTGGAGCTATGATCATTAAAATTTATTCTAATTAGCTTCAGTAAGTGATTATATAATACATATGAGGATAAACATTATTACATCATGAGATTGTAAAAATTATCAGTGGTTTTGAGATGAATTAATTATACTACAAAAAGTATACAGAGAAAACAAAAGAGTGAAGTAAACAGCAAGGCTACACATTGAAAATATAGCCATAGTGCTGAAAAAAACTTCAAAGCATAGAAGCAAGCAACAGATCTGCATGACAAGAACTTCAAGTCTCTGAAGAAAGAAATTGAAGAAGATCTCAGAAGATTAAAAAAAAAATCTCCCATGCTCATGGATTGGCAGGATTAATATAGTAAAAAATGGCCATTTTGCCAAAGCAATCTACACATTCAATGCAATCCCCATCAAAATTCCAACTCAATTCTTCATAGTTAGAAAGAGCAATTTGCAAATTCATTTGGAATAACAAAAAGCCCAAGATAGCGAAAAACTATCTGCAAGAATAAAAGAACTTCTGCAGGAATCACCATCCCTAACCTCAAGCTGTATTACAGAGCAATAGTGATAAAAAGTGTATGGTGTTGGTACAGAGACAGGCAGGTAGATCAATGAAATAGAATTGAAGATCCAGAAATAAATCCACACACCTATGGTCACTTGATCTTTGACAGAGGAGCTAAAAACCATGCAGTGGAAAAAAGATAGCATTTTCAACAAATGACGCTGTTTGAACTAGAGGTCAGCATGTAGAAGAATGCAGATCGATCCATGCTTATCACCCTGTACAAAGCTCAAGTCCAAGTGGATCAAGGACCTCCACATAAAACCAAATACACTCAAACTAATAGACGAAAAAGTGGAGAAAAGCCTTGAACACATGGGCAATGGGGAAAATTTCCTGAACAGAACCAATGGCTTATGCTCTAAGATCAAGAATCTATAAACGGCACTTCATAAAATTGTGAAGCTTCTGTAAGGCAAAAGACACTGTCATTAGGACAAAACAGCAACTAACAGATTGGGCAAAGATCTTTAAAATCCTACATCCGTTAGAGGGCTAATATCCTTTATATACAAAGAATTCAAGAAGTTGGACTCCAGAGAATCAAATAACCCTAATTAAAAATGGGGTAGAAAAGGAACACCCATTCAGAGCCTGCCCCATATGTGGCCCATACATATACAGCCATCCAATTAGACAAGATGGATGAAGCAAAGAAGTGCAGGCCGACAGGAGCCGGATGTAGATCGCTCCTGAGAGACACAGCCAGAATACAGCAAATACAGAGGTGAATGCCAGCAGCAAACCACTGAGCTGAGAATAGGACCCCGTTGAAGGAATCAGAGAAAGAACTGGAAGAGCTTGAAGGGGCTTGAGACCCCATATGTACAACAATGCCAAGCAACCAGAGCTTCCAGGGACTAAGCCACTACCTAAAGACTATACATGGACTGACCCTGGACTCTGACCTCATAGTTAGCAATGAATATCCTAGTAAGAGCACCAGTGGAAGGGGAAGCCCTGGTCCTGCTAAGACTGAACCCCCAGTGAACTAGATTGTTGGGGGAGGGCGGCAATGGGGGAGGATGGGAGGGAACACCCATAAGAAAGGGAGGGGGGAGGGATTAGGGGATGTTTGCCTTTGCCGGAAACCGGGAAAGGGAATAACACTCGAAATGTATATAAGAAATACTCAAGTTAACAAAAAAAAAAAAAAATGGGGTAGAGAACTAAACAAAGAATTCTCAACTGAGGAATATCAAATGGCTGAGAAACACCTAAAGAAATGTTCCACATCCTTAGTCATCTAGGAAATGTAAATCAAAACAACCCTGAGATTTCACCTCACACAAGTCAGAATAGATAAGATCAAAAGCTCAGGTGACAAAAGATGCTTACAAGGATGTGCAGAAAGAGGAACACTCCTCCATTATTGGTGAGATTGCAAGTTGGTTCAATCAGTCTGGAAATCAGTCTGGAGGTTCCTCAGAAAATTGGATATAGTACAACCTGGGAACCCAACTATACCAATCCTGGGCATATACCCAAAAGATGCTCCAACATACAACAAAGACACATACTCCACTATGTTCCTAGCAACCTTATTTATAATAGCCAGAAACTGGAAAGAATCCAGATGCCCTTCGACAGAGGAGTGGATTCAGAAAACGTGGTACATCTACACAATGGAGTACTACTCAGCTATCAAAAATGATAACTTCGTGAAATTCAAAGGCAAATGAATGGAATTAGAAAATATCATCCTGAGTGTGGTAACCCAGTCTCAAAGGAACACACATGGTATGCACTCACTGATAAGTTAATATTAGCCAAAATGCTGGAAATATCCAAGATACAATCCACAGACAACATGAAGTTCAAGAAGAATGACTGAAGTGGGATGCTTCAGTCCTTCTCAGAAGGGAGAACAAAAATAATAATAGGAGGAAATAAGGAGACAAAGTTTGGAACAGAGCCTGAAGGAAAGACCATCCATAGACTGCCCCACCTGTGGATCCAGCCCATATACATACAGCTGCCAAACCCAGATAAAATTGCTGATGTAGGAAATTAAATGCTGATAGGATCCTGATATAGTTGTCTCCTGAGAGGTTCTGCCAGACCATGACAAATCCAGAGCTGAATGCTGGTGGTCAACCATTGAACTGAGAACAGGGTCCCTATGGGAGGAGTTAGAGAAAGGATCAAAGGCACTGAAGAGGTTTGCAATCCCTTAAGAACAATAAACCAAGCAGAACTCCCAAGGACTAAACCGCCATCCAAAGAGAACACATGGGCTGACCCATGGCTCCAGCAGCATATGTAGCAGAGGATGAGCTTGTTGGACACCAATGGGAGGAGAAACCTTTGGTCCTGCCAAGGCTAGATTCCCCATTGTAGAGGAATGTTAGGGCAGAGAGGCAGGAAGAGGTGGCTGGGGAAATACCCTCATAGAAGAAGGGGGATGGGATAGGAGGTTTGTGGAGGGGAAATTGGGAAGTGAGATAACATTTGAAATGTAAATATAAAATTTCCAATAAAAAAGAACACACAAAAAAAAGAAAAAAAATAAAAGAAATCATCACACTAAGGTAAGAGAAAAGAAAACTATCTCCTGTTAATAAGAGGGAGGGAAGTGAAGTATTTGATCACTTTAATAGAAATTAACCATACCCCTTCCCAAACAAGATATGTATTTTTCTTTCAATACATTAATCCCACCACTTGTAGCTTTTCCTAATATATGTCTAATATCCACAAGGCTATCTTCTTCTTCATTACTGTGAGTTAGAAAACATTGGAAATTACTAAAAATACCTAACATTTGTTCTTGAGGGAAGTGCAGTAAATCCATACAACTGTACATTGTGAGTAAACAAATAATGAAAAAGACTTGTTTAAACAATGTGTGAGCTTTTCCGACAGTTATTTTGACTTGAAACATAAAACAAAATTGCAAACAGAATATATTCAATGCAGGCATAAGTATAAAAAAGATGTTTATCATTTTAATGACCTTAATGAAAACAGCTTTGAAACTCCCAAATCGTTTGTTTAATTTTAGAAGAAGGCGAATACAGAATAGAAGAAACATAAAGTCCCCAAGAGTTAAATTATTGTTGGTTTCAGTCTGGGTACATGGTTTCTCAGATGTGTGATTACTGAGTGTTTTTTTATTATTATTATTATTATTATTATTATTATTATTATTATTGTCATTATTATTAATCATTCCATTCATTTACTTCTCAAACTATACTCCACTTCCCTTCACCAGTTACCCCTTCACCAGTTCTGCCCCATCCCATGATATTCCCCTTCCCAATTGCCCAGCCCCCCATTTCACACCTGCCCTTCCCCCTATCCTTTGCCTGCATGAGAGTGATCTCAGATCCATCTACCCTCTCCTGCCCCACAGTTCCAGCATCTGCCTACTCTAGGATAGCAAACCTTTCAGGGACCCAAGGCCTCCCCTCCCATTGCTGTCAGGCAAGGCCATCTTCTGCTACATATGTATCTGGAGCCATGGATCCCTCCAGGTACACTCCTTGGTTGTTGGTCTAGATTCTGGGAGCACTGGGTGGTCAGGCCAGCCTATGTTGTTCTTCCAATGCAGTTGCAATTTCCCTCTGCTCCTCCAGTCCCTCTGCCAACTCCCTCACCAGGTTCCCTGTGCTCAGTCTGATGGTTGACTCCAAGCATCTACATCTGCATTGGTGAGTTGTTGGACAGACCTTCCAAGGGACTACCACACTAGGTTCCTGTTAGCAAGTGCCTCTTGACCATGTGTGTAGATAAATACGTGTGCCATTATATATACATCCATTATCCACACACAGAGGCACACATACATGCCTGTATACATTTCCAGATTACTTTTGTAAGCAGAAAGCTGTATTCTGATATACTGTGTTAATGAACCTATTTAGTGCTCAAATTTCAGTTCAAGAAGTGTTATATCACAATGAAAGATCTCAGAGCTTTTTAATGTCAAAGACAAGGTAGTGAATGGTCAGAGAAGTTTGTCAAAGAGTACAGATAACATGGTGACTGAAGCCCCTCAGCAAATTTTGAACTAATTTAACCTTTTAAAATTTATATTAATAATA
The DNA here is from genome assembly GCF_011064425.1 of Rattus rattus. NCBI lineage: Eukaryota > Metazoa > Chordata > Mammalia > Rodentia > Muridae > Rattus > Rattus rattus. The sequence goes on along the minus strand of NC_046159.1, from coordinate 80,440,457 downwards.
CATTGATGAATTATTAAATACTGGAATTATGTATATTGTGTAATAATAATAGAGAGGTGGTAGAGAATGGAATAAAAAAGAACTCTGTACTGGGAGAGCCGACAAACTCTTCCTGATGACCAGCAGTGAGAACTTTGAACTTTGCCCATGACTCTGAAGAGTACAGGTCACTAATGTCCAAAACAGTCTAGGGATACACAAATGGCATTTAATCTTGTGAAAACAATCAGGCGAACTTTATGGAACATTCTATCATGTAAACAAAATTTGGGCTAGAGATATGGCTCAGAGCTTAAAAACGTGCTCTGCTCTTGCAGAGGACCCTGGTTTAGTCTCCAATATCAACTCAAAGGCACCTATAACTTCAGATCCAGGGGCTCCAAGGACTTTGGCCTCTAGCGAAACAGACACTCATGTGCACACTTCCACACACACATATACGTAATTGCAAACGATAAATCTTTGTTTAAAATGTTCATACTCCTGTTCAACTTCCAAAAGCACCAATGACCTTAAAGGCAAAGTGAGGAAAACTAAAGGGAAATATTGCAAATATAAAGGGCACTCTCCAGACATGTGAGCAAATGCAATGAATATTTATGGACTTTATCTTTTGTTGAATATGGCGAAGAGGGCTAGGGAGATGATTTCAAAGGTTGGATGCGGGTCCTAGATGGAGTGGAAATGCTGTGTGCTGATTATATTAATTGAAGATGATCAGAGAGAGCTGTGTGTCAGAGGAAGCTCTGTGCAGATGAAAGCTGAAGCTTTTATTCTTTAGGGGGAAAAGGTTTGTTGCCTGCAATTTACTATAAAACACTTAAAATATGCATACAGACACAAATGCACCCACAAGGGAAAAAGACAGGCAAAGAACATGGTCAAAAACGAACACTGTCAAATTTGAGTAAATGTTATATTCAGCGGCAATGTTAAAAATAATAAGCCCATGAGCTTTAATGTCTGAAATTTAAAATAAGAAAACATAATTCAGCCAAGTGACTCAGTGGTCATACAGATGAGAAGCATTTACGAGGCCATGTTAAATGTGTAAAACAATGTAATTTAGCTCACATGGAAAAACATGTGTTGAAATATGTACCTGACTTTTCCAGGATCAAATTATACTTCTAACCTGTGAGGTCGTATTTTCCCAGGATGAGTTTTGGGTTCGTTTATTGTTCAGTCAGTTAACTGAAGTGAGCCAAGCTATTCACTGAAGAAGCTTTACCCCACAAATATCTCTGCCAGTGTCTTGGAGATTTTTAGCAATGTGTTTAAGGTAGCTTGAATATACTAAAATTTGACTGTGTATTTATGCACAGTGATATAACCTTTTTCCTCTGGGGCCTTAAGCCAAATTGAACCCTTTCTCCCATAATGCCTTTGGGTCATGATGTTTTATCACAACAAAAGAGAAGGAACTAATACTTTCCTTTTCTTCTGTACGAACTGTTACTAAAATAAGCCAGATGTAAAATTTCCCGGGTCAAGCTCATAGAACTCTTATGGCTGTTCATTTCTGTGGTATGTTTCCCTTCCTCAACTCTCAGAGTATCAAACACACTTTGATACTCTCCAAATCTCTCTCCTAATGTTTGGTTCTCATCATCCCAGTTTACCTTGGAATGTGGTGTGTTGTTGAGAGCACCCTTTCATCATTGAAAATTACCACATGCAGCCTTTTCTTTGTAAAAGACTATACCCTTTTCACCTCAAAGTACGACATGAGGTGTCACACACACCTTTCACTCTGTCCTATATACTTTTGTCCCTGCTGCTTGTAAAAGAAGCTGCCACCTTTCTCACCTGACATTTTAACCTGTGTTCCTTTAAAGCTGAACCCCAGGTCATTTTTCCAGTAGCACTGTTTGTCTCACGGAACTGTTACTTTATTTCTTGAACATCTCCTTTTTAAATTTTTACTTTCCTACATAGTTTAGTTTGAGCAGTAACCACATTATTTATGGATCAGAGTTATAGCTCATGATATCGTAGACATTTGTTGTTGGCAGAACTACTCTATGTTGATTGCAAATTATAACTTCCCAAAGGTCATACGTTTTTCGCCTCCGTCCTTTTATCTCCTCTTCTGACAGCATCACACCTTTAAGTCCCTCAGACGTTTTTCTAACTTCTCTCCCTGACTCATGTGATATACTTTGGCCAGATTTGTAGGCTGTCTTTGAGCTGCTTTGAGACCAACAAGCAGAGGATGACTATAAACCAAGAGTGTCCTTTAACCTTCAACAGAGTTAAAGTCCCAGTCTGGGTGAGTCAGCAGAAAGCAAATATATAACTACTTGGTAATGGGTGGGGTTGGAGGAGGCTTCACTGTGGTGCCAGGAACCTGCTTCCTGGCCTCTGTCTGGATTTTCTCCTTCTCTTCTCAGGTGAAGGGAACCAGCAAATGTTGTTGACAATAAAGGTCACCTGTGGTAAAAAGACAGTAGTGGTAAGGTTGGTTCCCTTGGTCATTTCCCAGCCAAACTATGAGCAAGGGTAGGACAACACACCTCAGGAGGCTGCCAGATCGACTTTGTGTCCTTGCAGCAGGTCCTCCTCCCCCACCCTATGATGGGGCTGCCTATGGCATTTGCTATTCTACTTGAGGGGTTGAATAAGATGGGGGTGGAAAGATAACATCCTCCTTCATTCCTCTTTGGAGGACCGGATAAAGGGATGGGCAGAAGGAGAAGGATGATCTGGTATCTTTTCCTTTGTATCCTCAGGCTTTTTGGTAGCCAAGTCAAGAACTTCTGCCTGTTATATGGGGAGAAAAGGTTTAAGCTAAGACGGCAGGCCCTCTAAGAGGTCCTGCCAAACCACTACATAAGGTGTCTGGTATAGGTGGCCAAATTTAAGTTTGAAAATGATTTTCTAAATCCCTTGGACCAATCTTAGGTCAAAGGATCCTTCTGGGAGGTGGGAAATGGGGATGTTGAAAGTGGGCCTTTCTGACCTGCAGAATGTGGTCAATTTAATTTTTCTTAATAATGGCTGAGAGATTACCCCCCCATCCCCACCCCCAGTTTTAATATCCTTTAAATGATCAAGGACCAATCCTAGTGTAGTTGAAGACATCTGGCCAACGTTAAACATCCGTCAGAAACTCACCTTGTAACAAGAAGCACAACTATAAAGCATAAAACCACAAATTTGACCTTTCCTCTCTATCAACCAGACACGAGAAACAACCAGAAAATAGCACTCATACACAAAAAGAAACTCTTCTCTTCCTCTATGTAAGACAGCACACAAAAACCTCATGTCTAACCTTCCCTCTCTATCAGGCAGAATCGAGAAACAACCGGTAGGTGGCGCACAGGCACAAGAAAAGAACCACATTGTTGGTCATCTTTTGGCTCTCTAAGCTCCTGCAAGCCTTGGCCATAGCTCCCAGATGTGTCTGTCCTAACTTACTCCTATCTGTGGATACAGATTCAAGGCCTTTTTCCAGGACAGAATTGCAAATGTGTCACCACGACCAAGGACACCAGGCAGAAACAAGAAACAACCAGATCAATACAGATGTGGCACCACTCATAGTTGGTGAACAACTACACAGCCGGCTGTGCTGCAAAGATGCTCAAAACCAGTTACCACATCATAGCTCAGACTCCGAAAGACTATGCAGACACACTAGGCCACCACACCATCGCCATGGACCTCACAGTCAGATTTAGTGTTTGGACGTACCGGACGATCTTAACATGGACAGATTTAGCATATGGACCGACAGGAAACAGGAAGTTTATCGCAGCACTGCAAGCAGACAAATAGACGAACTTAGATTGTATTTGCCAGCATTGAAATCCTCCAGATATGTAGTCCTGAAAGCCATGGCGAACTTCCCTGCTCGTGCACCAATAAGTATTGTCAGGGAAGTGTTCATGAACCCCAAAAGACAGGTCAAGAGCAGATCAGATATAATCACACCAGGGTCTTTATTCGAGCTAGCTCAGGCTCAGTCCACCTACGGATTTTGGTGGAAAAAAAGTCCCGCACACTCATTGGAGCAAGGTTTATAAAAAGTGGCAAGCGAGGGGTGAGTGATTTTAACCTGGCATGCATATAATTGGTGTGTTACTGTGGCCTTTAGCATAATCGGCTGGTGCAAGGAACCAAACCATAGACTTCCGATTTCTTCCAAATTGGTGTTTGCTAGACAGGGACACGCTTGTAACCTGGAGGTGCAGATTGTTGAGATAAATAATCTGGAGACTGGGGTTAGATGCAGGGAGGTAACTTGGAAACCAATGCTAGGTACTGGAATGTTAGTTTACCTTGGTCAGGTTCTCTAACATGGAGTCTCAACTTCAAAGATTTGGTCTCTTAGAACATACTTCCTAATTTAATTCTCTTTTAAAATTTTATTCAAATTCTTTAGAAATGGTGTATATACCTTCTTAATTTATTGGTTTTAAATATTTTTATTTTTATTTTTATTGCATATATCTGTTTCTTGTGAGTAGTACTTGTGGAATTCAGAAGAGGGCATCAGACCATGGGAACTGGAGTTACAGGCATTGCCACAAGTGTGCTAGGAACCAAATGCTTGTCCCCTGAAGGATCAGCGTGTGCTCTGAGCCACGATCCTCTTCCCAGACCCTTAGCTTCTATCCTGACATATATTTCCAATTGCAAATTACAAGTGTTCATTGCTGTTCTAAAGTTATAACAGTGAGTTTTTCCCATTTATATGAAAAGCAATTTATGGATATGAGAGATTTCTTTTGGCTTTATTTGTTTCCTCTACCGTTTAAGAATGGAAAGAGTTCACGAGGACAGCAATGCACCCAAGTAAAAGCAGGAGGTATCTTACACCACTGTATCCACATCCAAGGCCTCCAAATAAATGCATGCACTCAGTTCCTCAGCTCCTCTCTATTCAATTTTGATTCACGGTGGCAAATCAATCCCTTGGATAATGCCACCCATTTTCAGAATAGGTCTCCCACTCCGCAAATAAACTTCCCATGAACATCCCTCCAAATACACGCAGATGTGTGTCTACTGGGTGATCCCAAACTAGACAAGGCTAATAATGAAGAAGAACATCACAGAAATGAAACAACTCACTTTTACTATCTTTTTTTTTATTTATTTATTTTATATGAAGTACACTATTGCTCTCTTCAAACACACCTGAAGAGGGCATCAGATTCCAATACAGTTGATTGTGAGCCACCATGAGGTTGCTGCGATTTGACCTCAGGAGCTCAGGAAGAGCATTCAGTGCTCTTAACCACTGACCCATCTCTCCTGCCCCACTTTTTCTTTTGAGCATTTGTCCCTTCAAACCCTCTCATGTACACCCCCTACTCTGCTCTGGGCCTCCTGTTAATTGTTACACACATATGTGTAGAAGCACATAGAAATACTCTGAATATATGTTTATCCTCCTAAATATGTAACTATAACTGTCAATTGCATATAATGTTACTTGTATGTATATGTTTTCGTTTTTGCCCAACTATGTTTTATATCCAACTGCCGTACTCTTCCTTGGAGGGGAAAAAGTGGTTTTTTTTTTTTTGGTCTCTCTCTCTCTTTTTTTTAAACTTTGAGACATTTCCTTGATGAGGGCTGAGGATTACACTTATATGTGTGTATGAGGATAAATATTTAGAATGTATGTAGGGATAATGCTTATGTGGAAAAGTGGTTGTTGAGGATTTCCTCCAAGATTCAGGACTTTGATAGCACTGGGTAGCTGGCTAGGTTCCTAGAACCAGGTATGGTTGCCCTTTGGTTGGGTGTGCCTTAACTCCAATTACAGTTGACTTCTGTGCATTGTAGTTGCTTCATTCACACTGCCATAATCTCCTAGCAATTCCAAATTATTTCCCTTTACTATTTCATGTGCTTTTTATTTTTTATTTTATTATTTTTTTTGTCTTCGTACAATAACTAGAGCTTCAGAGACATTGCTAAACACATTGATGAACAGACTAACTATGGCCTAGTTATAAATCTTCATGACAACAGATAGGATTTCTCATAAAGCTACTATAGTATCAGGCCTAAGGTATTAGTTTATTTTTTAAAATTGAAATGTTTCAAGATTGCTGAAATGCTTCTTACACTGAAATATTAACTCTCTTAAAATTCTGTTTCTACATCTATTAGCATAGTCATGTGCTTTCCCTGCAGCTTTTGAAACGGAAAATAATGAATTGATTTTCAAATTTAACAAGTGTCCCATTCATGAGAAGACTTGGAATTTGTTGTGCTGTGTGATTCTCTGCACGTTATTGGATTAGACTTGTTAACATGTTTGGAAGTGTGTTAATCACATGTCGATCTTTTATCTGTTCTTGAATAAAACTGAATTTATCCATTCCTTTTGTGAATGTAGAGTTTCTATTTTTGATGTTAGAATAAAGAGGGAAAGATAAAAGCTGGGAATATGATCCCTCTAACTGTAACTTCATTGGTAGATTGGAAAGGACTAGCATATTTTCATTCACAGTATTTGGTAAAACCCAAGTGAAACTGTTTTCTATCTACATTATCAACTAATTTTATTTTTAATACTATAGACAATAAAAAATTTATTTATTCTTAAGTATTTTGACAGATTATGTTTTCCAATGAATAAATCACTCTATTTTACTTTGGTTTTTAAATATTTGAATTAAGATTTTGAAATTAATCAATTATGCCATATTAACTTTAATAAGGCCTGTAGTAATTTCTCTTTTGGCTTATAATATCAATCATTTGGATTATTTTTCTTATTCTGTCCTAATTGACTTTACCAATTTTCAATTATTTATTTATTTATTTATTTATTTATTTATTTATTTATTTATTCATGTACATCCCAAAATGTCCCCCTTCTAGAGTTTTTCTCCCAACTCTCTTCCCCATACTGATTGTTTTAAGAGTCAGTTTAGGTTTTGATTTTTCTCTATTTCTTTTCTATTTTAGATATCATCACCTGATATGGCTATGTTTTCTTTCTTCCTTCATGTAGGACTTAATTTAATTTTTTCCTAAAATCCTAAATGGTTGAACTAGAATTGATTTTATTTTTTCTGTTTAACTATATGAATTCAGTGCCACACTGTTCTCTTTAAGTATTGTCTCAATTAATGTTACAAATTTCAAATTTTATTTTTACCTAGTACTTTTTCATTCTTTTGCTATTTATCTTTTCACCTAAGTATCAATTTAGAAAAACAATGTTTAGCACTGAAAATAATAGGATTTTCCATATCTCTTCTTTTACTTATTTCTAACTTAATTCTCTGAGATCAGAAAGTACCAAGTTTATATTCCCCAAAATGAAATAAATGAAAACTCAGCTCAATCAGAATCTATTCTGGATGGTGTACATATTTGTAAATAAAGGTGGTATTTCAAATAGTAGTTTACTTGTATCTGGGTTTTTATTTAGGGTCATATTAACACACTTGATTTTTTTATGAGATTAACAACAAGCTTTTGTAAATTCTTGGTAAAATTCTGAAGTGGAAAATGATGTGTTTATATCAATCACTTTTGTGGGCTTTGCAAAAAGGCAATTATTTAATGTGTTCTGATTTAGTCCTAAAATCAGCATGAGATAAAAATGTCCTACTGTATTTTAGAGTTTAATATGAGAAATAAACGTACTATCAGTGGAGTTTGAGGTAGGCAGCCAGGGAGAGTTCTGCCTCTCAACTGTCTTGCTCTATTGTTTCTCACTTTTAGCTAGTTACTAGGTCCACAGAGCCTCCCTTATAACTCAATGGTATTAATGTGGATACAGATCTTCCAAACCAAAGAACTAATTGAAAATGCATAATTTTCTAATAAAATAAACACAAATAATTCTACCTTGCATATTTTCTTTGTGGGTTATAGTTCAATATTTACATATTCACATTATTATAAATAAAACATATTAATACATATTGCATAGCACATGATAAAGGCACACAGCTCTCACTTGTTCTTCTACATGTCTAAATTCTGATATTTTTACAATTGATAATGAGAAAATACCTAAAATATTTGGATTCTCCTCCAAAAAAGGAGGATAATTTTCTGAACCATACCTAAAATTTGAAAAGTTACGGAAAGCCAAAAGCCCATATTGAATGTCTGTAGAACAAAGTATTGTACAAAGCTGTATGATCATATTGGAATGTGTATATTCAAATCTGTACTTATTATACAGTGAATTCTTTTAGGGACTTGTGTATAGTCTAAGTATAGCCTTAAAACATGGGTTCTCATCATCAATCTTGAGAAGTGTTAGAGCGAGTTGATTTGTGTTGGCGAAATTTTAAGTGCGCGCACTCTTGCGAACACCTGAGTGCTATTTAGCATAATTGGGTTACAGCTCATGCTGATTGCGTTTTCCCCCTGCTGTATCTAATTTCTTTTTTCCCAATATTTTATTGTTTGGTTTGAGTTTTGATGGTGTATGGAAATTAAAGGACTCTAATTTTTTAAGAGCCCTGAAGGGAAGAATGGTTTTGTGTTAGTAAGTCTTGTGAACACCTGTGCACTGTTGAGTTTAATTGGGTTACAGCTGGTGCTGAGAGAGTCAACTGAGAGAGAATTTTACATTGACTAGAAACTTGACATTGGATGCCATTGATTTGCTTCCTTTGCTTTTTCTCTACGTACTTTTGCAAGGATCTTAGAAACGGAAGACTTTAACGCAAAATAAATCACAGCCTTATGATGTTAAAAATTCATGACAATTAACTTAAAAACTGTGAGCTTATATTATGTTTGCATGTGGTTCCTTAAAAATTAAATGATCTTAAACTCAGAAGCCATCCAGCCTTCTTTCCCCCATCCCAGTAAACTAGGAATATTTAATGTTAAAATTACATTTTGACGATTAGTTATACTTCATGTGTAATCATGCATTATAACAACATGTAGTAAGTCAGCAGACATCAATAAAGAAAAATTAGTAAAAGAACCAGTGAAACTGATTTTTTTCTGATTACTATTATTGGAACAAGTACTGCAGTATCATGCATGACAGTAAAACGTCCAAAAAATCTTAAACAAATAATAAGTTTCAAAATTTCTTAAACATAATTGAAAGTGGCTCTATTTTTTTAAAATTGAGCTAAGGCCATTAATTACTAATAGGAAAATAGTTCTGTGATTAAAACACAGGTATAAAAGTAATTTTGGAACCAGTAAAACGTGTTGAGAGAACCCTAAGCACACCAAAGATTAGAATAATTTATTAGGCCAAACTTACATACAACCGATATTACTTTGTACTTCAGGGAAGTTTATAGTTTTAATAGGACCCAATGTTTCTTTAGATTTATCCTCCATGACAGAGAATAGAATGAGGAATGCCAGCAGAAATTAATGAAGTATAAGAGAATAGCTGAAGTATTCAATCAGTAAAGTCATTTGTAACACATCAACCAAAAAAGTATCTAGATTTATTGCTGTGCTACTTTAAATCTATAATTTAAAAATAAGAAAACAAAGTTGTTTTTTCCTGATTTTTCCACTTGTAAATTGAGCTGTGATGAGTGAGTTACATTTCTGCTCATGGTCTATGATAACTTCAGCAGGCTATGTATATTGAAAGATAAATTAAATGCCCTTAAATTCAATAAAGCAATTTAAAAGTGATAAAAGAGTAAGTGGAATGTAACCCTAATGTTTTCTCACACTAGTCTTGATAATAATGGAGCTAATAATTTCTCATCTCATAAGAAAGAGATATACATGAAAATATCATACTGACTGTTGGTCAAATTATTCAGTTAAGCTTTGTTTGAACCTGTATTGAAGAGCTTCTGGATGATGGCTGCCTGTAGGGAACATTACCTGTCCTGGACAGTTACTCTCTGAAATATTTCCCAGAACTTATATAGATGCAAAGTAAGGCACTTCATATGACACCTCCACTCCATACAACAAAACTTGTCTAATATTTTAAAGAATGTCATCATGATGGATGGAACAGCAAACTCATAAAGTCTTATTTGACATCATAGAAAGCATGTAGTATCAACTTCTTTTCTAAGGAGGCCAATGAAGCTTAAAGTGTTTGTGTTTATCCCTAACTTGTGTGGAAATAAGACAGGTTCATAGACCAGGTTGCACCTCAGGTATGTGGTATTCAGAGCAGGAGCAGCTGAAAGAATTACAAGGGTAGTGACACAAGATAAACTGCACCCAAAAAGGTCAGACACCAAAATTATTCATCAAATTTTTCTTTTAGAAAATTAACAAAGACACCTGGCATGTGGGGTGAAAATGGCGTACTTTGTGTAGGAGAGAAATTTTACTTTACAGGCCACAAATAGAAGCTAATGTCTTCGAAGAATGTCACATAAGTAGAGAATAAAGAAGAGAGCTGCATGGGTTTCCCTTCTTTCAGTGAAACATATTAGACTCCAAGGGTTACAAGACTGGGTCTGAAACTCATTTGTGGTAAACAATGGTTGATCTACATTCAGCTTAACAGATCCTCTTCTCTGTAAACATCATGAAGAGTGATTCAGTGAGGCTAGTTATTTAGTAATTTAGTGAAGCTAATTAATTTAGTAATTTAGTGAAGCTAGTTATTTTTGCACAGGGAAAAAGCAATACTTTGAAAAGGAACTCTCTGCTTGCTTCCTTGTCCTGATGTTTTCTGACTCCAACTTCTATGTGCTTCCCAGTTCTAGGTTTAGGATCTGAAATGATCACCACTGAGACAGAGAAAATTTATTTAAAATAAAAATGAGGCATTTATAAAGCTAGAGGCTTTTAAACATACAGTCCAGGGGAAATAATGGGTTGTGTGAACATTAATTAGGTGGACTGGATTATTTTCTGTTACTTTGAAATATTTTTGAAAGCCATTATGAAGGAAAAGGTTCTACCATTCATTTACGGAATGAAGAAAGTCTTATTCAAACATGTAATAGTAGATCCACTGTTGCTGTGTGTTAAGTGCTAAAATGATGTTGAAAGGAAATTTGAGATGACATTTTTGAATTTGGTAGGCTATCAATTAAGTGTTTATGAGACCTATTGTGAGAGTAGCATTTTAATGTAAGTGTGTTTGGTTGAAATTTGTTTTAGACAACTTGTTAGCAAAACCACGTTATACCTCAAAGCAGATAAGAAATAGTTTGTTCTGTAGCCAAATATGAATAACTATGGCATGGAAGCTCATATTCAAATTAGCTAACTACCATGTTCCAGTATGCTCAGAGTTTGCCGAAGGTTTTATAGTAACAGAACAACGTTACAAAATATGTTGGTGGAAATACTTAATAAGGCAGGAAGTCAAAGTAAGAAATAACAACTGTAGACCTTATAAGCTATTTTACATGCTTTTATACTTTGGTCATTGGGCACTGTTTATACCTCGAAAGATTTTAACTTACAGTTACCAAAAATATTAACATGCACAAAGAAGGGCAATCAATGGTTATCAAGAAGGCTAAAGAAGTCTCAAGATAATTTGGCTCCCAAGCTGGCTATAATCATGGAAGGTCTGGTAAGTCAACTGACCTTGAAGAAAATACATTGTGTGGTTCTTTACAGGATTTTCCTCCACAATCAGAATATGCCTACACTTGAAGAAAACTTGTCAGTTGAGAAGGCCACTAGGCTTAGTGAGGTTTTATTCATCTCTAAATAACAATGCTGCAACCGATTATCTTCTGTTGTCATAATTGAACTCAGCCAGACATATGTTCCGTGTCCTGAAGACAAACTCACAAAAAGCAATCATTTATTGATTCTGGCAGTTTGCTGGATAATATAAACTCTTATCTTTGATAGTCCTAAGGAAACAGAAACAATTAAGATGTTTTCTTTTGTCATGTTCTCATTACAGTCAATCCCTCATAAATCAGAACTCTAGACACTGTAGGAAGACAAAACTGTCCTAAATGAGCAGGTGTGGAGACAAGATAAAGTCCGACAAGAAAGCACTTACTTTCTCAGATCCCTGAGCGAGTGAGGCTCTTGCTCTGCTGACTGAAGCCTCACTGAGAGCCCACGCTTGTACTTTTACCAGGGCTCCGTCCTATCTTGCCTTTGCACCTGGTTAGGAAACCCATGCACTCCACATGTCTGATTTCATGTTTACACATTTTTTCTCTTTCAATTATATGCAGAAGGACTAGATAAGTCACCTAACAATTTATTCAGTTCTTTAGTTATGTCCTGTCATACCATAAGCTATCATGTCTAGTCTGTTTGCAGAATCAACCAGGTGCTTGCAAATACTCATTTTTTTCTTTCTTTTAAGTTTTCTCTTTCTTCATTGGCATTGTATTTTTTGTCATTATTATTAAGCATGTTGGGTAAAAATTTACTTTCTGCAGCAAACAGGTAGTGCTTTCATTGCATTCTAAATAGTTACGTCCTATAGATGGAAGAAAAACACTAGAAGTGAGATTTAAAGATAAGATTTCTAGAAGTTGTTATGGTTGTGCCTTTATGCTTCATATAGTTTAAGCTAAAAATTTTTAAGGAATGTACATGGTAAATATTTTACATTTAAACTCTGATGATAATCTAGAAAAAAGTGGAGGTTATATATTTAAAAGATAATAAGAATTAAATGAGACAGTATGATGAGTAGAAAGAGAGTTAAGATCTCCCCACTAAAATCTTTTACTTATAGTTAATAACCACTCAAATGTCGAGTCATTAAAGCAGGAAGGTATTCATAGAAAGGATTAGTATTCACTAACAAGAAAATTCCTAGAAGAGACGAAACAATATTCTTCATATCATATAGTGTCAACAGTAATATGGTTTTAAGCCAATGATATTTAATAATCTCTACCCAAAATTGTGATTTTTTTTCACATGGTATCCTTCATCAACCTACATTTGTACCAAAGAAACTGTTGATCTAAATCCAACTTAAAGGCAGATCATAATACTTTGTCACCAGAAATTATATATATATATATAATATATATATATATCACTCTTACACTTGATTCTAAGAAGTAGACATAAAAGAATACCAAAAATTAACAATCAACATTCAGCTGTAGTAAAGAATAACGGAGGAAAATTCAGCAGAGACATAAGATACTCTAATGTCATGATGTGATATAGGCTTCCAGAGTTGGTAAATAGGCACGACCTAAGAGTTTTTGTAAGAACTTATGTGTAAATCCAAGATAAGATATTTTTTTCTTGATCCCTAACAGTTGTAGTGTTAGTTTTCTTTTTCAGTGATATTTATATAACTTCAGTTGTGTCAAAATACTCATTAATGTGATTTATGGGGCAAGGTATTCTGACAGATAGAAAGCCATTCCAAAACGCAAGAGGTCATTTTTTCCAGTGTTGCATCCACAGACCTAGTGGTTTTCGAATGTCTTTTGTCTGTCTTGAAAAACTCATATGGCTCCTGTAAGTACTGAGAGGGTCTGTGGGTTCTGAGGGCTGCATCCTTGAGCATTGCGTTTGTGTTAGCGTCTTCTTCTCTAGTTTTACGTCCCAGCTTTCTCTGACCTGCTAAATCAGTTACGACTCACTCATTGGCTTTGAAGCCTAAGACAATGAAACAGCTCTGTTGATTCTAGTTCCACGTTCATTTTTCTTCTTTCGTTAGATTTGGTCTTTTTGGAGTACAAACATAGGCGTGTGTCCAGAACCTGGTTCACTTCACTGCAAAGCTGTACGGTTTTGATATAAACCTTTGCTCTTGATAAAACAACAATACCGCATTTTTGAGATGAGTTTTTCTGTCTTTTCTCAGTGCCTACCATTTTATATTATAATGGATATTTCCATAATTTCTCTAGTTTTGAACACATAGATATCAAACTCACATAGAGTGGCTCTGGAATCTATAATTTACTGCTTTATCCTCTATAACTATTATTAACCTGATTGGACCAAAACACTGACTTAAACCTCTGCCTCTCTCTTACATCATGAGTGGAAAATTGGTGCAATTTCATGTGGACTCAGATATGTAACTGCTGTCATTTACTGCCTAGGTGATTTGTTTTACAACCTTAGAAACAGATTTCTTATGGATAAAAATGTTTTATTACCTTTTCTTTTCATGTCTAAATAAAATTCTCTTTCAGCTTTCCTGGTAACATCTTTTCTGCCATGAAATTGAGCTCATTAATTTTCATAGTTAGCCTTTTTAAAGTAGTAATACCTGGTTACATTATGCAGCAGGACAAACTATTTCTAAAGTATGCAGGGGAATTTCATGAGGGGTAGGTGAGATGACTATATAGGAAGAAGAGAAAATTTCAAATCAGAGAATTTTAAGAATTTGTGTGCATTACTGCATTTGGTATGTGAAGTTGGTGGGCCTTCCTTACTCCGACGGCTATTGTCCTTCACAACCCATTTGATTTTTCACAGTCAGATTAACTCAACTTCAAGTCTGTTAATTATGATTCAGCTGAATACTATTATTATTAAGAGTTATCATGAAAAGCATCAATATGTTGGCTGCTTGCTATACAATGCTCCCTCTGGTCATCACCATTGTGATGATTATTTTAAGAATAAGCATATCATAAATATGTTCTGTTAAGTTATCTTAACAGTTTTCATATTGATGGCAGTATTAGCCATTAAATGACACTGTATTAGCATGATTTTAAATATTGCTAGCCATGTACTAATTACTCTTTCCTTCTAAATGAATAAATGACATCCAATTTATGCTTATAATGACATCATCATTGTGCATCATTTTGCAGAAAACATCTTGCTTTTTATTATGTTATAATCTAGTTTTTACCTCGCTTGACCTATGCAAAAGGAATGAAAGGCACAGCACAAAATAAATAACCTGCTTGCAAGTTCTGAGAATTTTTATTCACAGTGTTTTTAGCAACAGAATTATTAATGAAAAACAGTATTTGTTTGAGTAGTCTCACAACATGACACATTAAAGATGTCTTTTATTTTAGACTCACATTTCATACCTAATGTTGTAAGGCAGACATTTCTCACTGTAAGTGCTATTTATTGATGCTTAAAGGTTCAATGAATTATTCAGCCCCTTCTCCCTTCCTGCTCGGCTGAACACCTATTGAGTTTTCAGAGAAGTTTCATATCAATAAATATGTTCTTGCTTTGCAGCTCCAATTTCATGCTTGGCCTTTCCCAAGCAACATACAAGAAAAATAAATAACCAAGAGGAATTAAAATAAGTATACAAATTGCTTTATATAACTGGATTCCCAGATTATTAAAGCTTTTAGTGTTTATAAATTGAAACATGCAGTCAAGTCTATGGAAACCGTTTGCATGAAATGTACCTGGCAAAACCCTGGTCTTGTTAAGCTACTGTCTGAGGAGAATGGCGTCAGTTCATAGGCAGGTCATACACAGACATGAACTGATTTCCCAACAGCTAAGTTTTTGGAAGATTAAGGATCTACCAACACTTTTTATTTTATGATGTCACATCAAGAGGTTTACAATAAAATAAAGAAGGTCTAATAGAATAGAACTGAGCAGGTAATTGTAACAAAATACAGCATAAAGTGCAAACATCACTTAATATTCCTGTTTCATGTAAACGAGAATTCACCCATCCTCTTTAAGCCAATTTCAAATACAGGTCATAAGTTTAGACTTTTCTCAAGATACTGTGAAAATTATATGCAAGTGTTTTGTTTCTGTTTTCAGTATAAAACATAGGCAATTTATGATTGTTTTACGTGCATGTATGTCCGTGAATCATGTGCATGTTTGTTGTCAACAGTGTCAGAAGAGACCATGTTAAATTCTGAAACTAGAGTTACAGACAATTGTTATGCACTGTGTGGGTGCTAGAAATTGAACCTGGGTCCTCTTAAAAAACAACAGGTGCTCCTAACTCCTAAGCCGTCTCTTAACCTGAACACATATTTTAAAATTACAGAGAATGCATAGCCTTCCATCAAGTGTACTTGTCTAACTGGAAGAAAGTTTACTACATTTTAGTCTAGTGTACTGGGTATTCATTGCGAATATTTATATCATCTAATCTATTAGACCACTTTAATATCAAGCGTTTCCCAAGAATATGTTTCCATCCATGCATCCACTTAATCAATTTTCTTTAAGGGAATACCATTTTACATGGTAGATTAAAAATAGAAATTCTAGATCACTGAGCTGACACAGATAGTATATAATATCTATTACTAAAGCAGTATGCCATGCAATCATAGAATTTCCTTTCTTAACACTTCTCTTTTAAAGACAGAACTTGCAACTTTGCACTGTTGTTGGTTTCAAAGTGATCTAGTGATGTGCTATTTCGGGCTGAGTGCATAGTATTTTTTTAAATATGGACTAAATTCATATGACTATTTCAATAGACAGACATCAGCATACAGAAATATATGTCTTTTCCTTCTCAGGATCCCCACCCGTGCTTACCATATAATTTATTTCCTCATTCAACCCTACTTCCTTATTCCCCACTACCTCCTGCAGGCAGCAGTTTCTTCAAGATCCATATAAGAGGTCTTCTCAGCCTCACCTTGAGGTGCCAATACCATAATCTCTTTTTTCACAGTTAAAGGAACATATCACTTGGTTTGACTCTCCTGGGAGCTGACCCTGACTTTATTTTTGTCGGAAAATGGTAAAGAAATGCTCTTTCCTGGAAAACTGGGAACCAGAGAGGAAGGAGAAAATCATGTCAATATGCTATTACCATCTTAGAGCTGTTGATGTACTGGAATTTTCCTTTCACATTTCCTGCAAAAGTTCTCCCAACAAAACATGGAAACTATTTTTGATAGATATTTATAAATGTTTACTGATTTATGAACAAAGTGATTTTATGTAACACTGTGGTTTGGCCTATTCCATTACACAAGCATTACGCATCTTATCAGGGAAGACTGGACTGTACCTTGAACACACTTCTCATCTTTTTGTAATCTTGATTTGTTTTTTCTAAGAGTAAGGTATTTGATTAAGCTTTATACAATAATTTCTATGGCTGTTATTGAATTCACTAACTGACTTGGAAAGTCTTATTTTTTTCAGTTTTATGTGTATTTTTTTTTATTAACTTGAGTATTTCTTATTTACATTTCGAGTGTTATTCCCTTTCCCAGTTTCCGGGCAAACATCCCCCTAATCCCTCCCCCTCCCCTTCTTTATGGGTGTTCCCCTCCCCAACCTCCCCCCATTGCCGCCCTCCCCCCAACAGTCTAGTTCACTGGGGGTTCAGTCTTAGCAGGACCCAGGGCTTCCCCTTCCACTGGTGCTCTTACTAGAATATTCATTGCTACCTATGAGGTTGGAGCCCAGGGTCAGTCCATGTATAGTCTTTAGGTAGTGGCTTAGTCCCTGGAAGCTCTGGTTGCTTGGCATTGTTGTTCATAAGGGGTCTCGAGCTCCTTCAAGCTCTTCCAGTTCTTTCTCTGATTCTTAAACTACATTTTAAAATAATCTATGTAAGAATTGATAGATACTTAAACACTTTCTCTTGCTGATTTTGCTCCTGGGCATTCAGCAGCTCTCTTAGTCTCTCTACAGCAGCAGTCTCAGCCTGCCTAATGCTGTGGTACTTTAATAAATTTCCTCATATTGTGTTGACCCCAACCATAAAATAATTTTGTGCTACTTAATAACTGGACTTTTACTACTGTTATAAATAATAGTGTAAACATCTGGTGTACAGGATATCTGACATATGACTCCAAAAGGGTCATGACACACAGATTTAGAACCACTGCTGTAGAGGTGTGTAATTTCTGTATTCTTTGTACTTATGGACATCAACTATATAACACATACATAAAAACAAAAGCAAATACATATAAATGCTGTACATCACAATGGCAAGATGGTACAGCCTTTCACGTAGCTGTTATTTATTCTTTATGATGTTCTGAGATATTATTTTTTTCAGGAGTGTTTATGGCCTTTCAGAGAAGTCTCCAACTAAAGTCTAATCCAGTATTTATCTAGAAAGAGATAACAGCTCTGATCAGAGCTGGCTCTTCTCCACAGCTGATAGATTATCTCTGTAATGCTTTTTATTTATTATATGGGAGAACAATTTTTATTCATGCACACCATACTTCTGTCTGAATTAGACTCATGAAACTCCTGCACTTTGGCTTCTTCTGGATTTGTTGTACCTACCAAAAAATCATTTAGAAAAGTGAATTTAAAAAAGCTTTTTGGTTCCAAACTTAAGGAAATTCAAGCCATCTTTCTAATGAAGTCTTCATTAGAACTAAATGGTTCATTGATATAGACATTTATTAGAATGATTTTAATTACCATAAAGTGTGTACGGATATTGTTCAGTTTATTCACCTTGGTGATTTTAAACGTGCTTTACATAAGTTCTAATGTTCTACTTACTTACACAAATTACAGGTCATTATTGAGGCTGAATTGTCACTGATACTTCAGGGACACTTAAGTTTGAACCCCTTGTCTACACTGAAATATTTCTATACTCTTCATTTGATCTATGTTTGTTTCATGTACACTAGTGAACCTGAGTCTGCATGTGTGCCACATACATGAGAAGATCATGGAGGTCATAACATGGCATCAGATCTCTTGAAACTAGAGTTATTGGTAGTTGTGAGCAACCAAGTGGATACTGGGAAGTGAACCTGAGTCACTGCAAGAGTAACTAGTGTTCATAAACGCTGTCATCTCCCCAGCATCCCCAGCTTCTCATTTTAAACTAAATAGCTTCTTTCCTTCTCTACAAATTTTATTAGAAAATATTGTGTCGAAAACCTCATATAATTACAAAGAAAATATTATATTCTTTCTATAAGAAACTTTCTAAACATTATTAGCTTATTTTAAAATATCCATAAGTGTAATAGTAAGCTCTTCATCACGTAGCATCTATATGCCTAGAAAGGAAAGACAAGAACAGTAAAAACACATTCTCTAATGGACTTCAATAGCCTTATAATATATTAATATGTCCGTGGAAGACTAAATAAAGGGGCACACTTAATGTTTTCACTCAGTAGCTGCTGTTTTGTTTGTTCGAATCTAAGAATTTATCAATACATCTATGATGTGCAGAACCATTTCCAGTGCTTTTCAAGAAATTTTATTGTTATTATGCATGAATAATTGCATTATGTTAGGAAGGAGAAAGACTTTCTGAGTTTCATTACCTCAAAAAAATTCCAAAGCTAAATGTGCCCCATTTAAAACATTAAATTATGTCTCTCTGCGATGTTTTTACTGTGCGTGTAATAGCTTGAAATGTGAGACAAGCTAATGAAGGAACAGACTGAAATTTGCTTGAGCCATTGTTTGATCCGCTGTGAAAACTACTGAAAGACTTTTTTTATGTTTCTAACTTGAAACAGTTGAATGACTTCATGCAAAGGATACTGGGAATGTGACTCCTCTGCTTTCTTATTTGAGCCTTTTGGGAGCTGAGAAATTTATTTGTACAAAAAGATTTTTTTATCTTACCAAGTTTCTAATATGATAGTGATAATAGATTTCCTCAGGAAACAGAAATATAAAATGCCTTGTTTCAGCAGATAGAAAGTCTTTCAAGACCATATAAAGGGAGGTATTAAAGGCCTGAGAGGAGAGAAAGGGCCATGTGCCTCAGTCAATGCTGTAATGTAATCCCCTTGCTTATTCCCCTTGGTAGTAGTGCCATAAAATGTCAGTTCACTAGTTCCCTGATTTTTAGCTCAATTTCTATATCTTTTATGGGCAAACACGACACGAGGTAATATTTAATCATCAATAAATCAATGGTGCATAATTTGTTTTCAAAACAGTGTAAGTTCTAAGCTGAAGATGTCAATGATGATTTCTGACATGGCTGAATAGTTTATAATTTGTTCTATGAGATCACTTGGTCTTATGTGAACTTATTGTCATTGTCAAGTTATATTTGAAAAAAAATTTTATATTGCAAACGTCATAAATTTACTACAGTATGGGTTACAAGAACTATCATTCCCAGTTTAGAAGCTATTGTCATATGATTGCTGCTGGGCAAGGTGTCAGTTTTCTTGAGGGATGAAGTCATCAAGTAACTACTCACCATTCAGTGGACAGTTCTATTAAATGATTGAATGACATAGGTAAACTATATAAATTGTGCTCATAATATTTGCCGAGATGTACAGCATTCCTAAACAAATCTACTTCATCTGCAATTCTTATTATTATCGCATTGAGTTTTTCTTTCTTTTTATTTTTCTTTCGATTTGTGCATTGGTCTCGCATATGAAACACAACATGAAGTATTTTTCCTTATGTTTATTTCACTTATCATAATGTCCCCAGCTTCATGCATTTTTCAGAAAATGGTTGGACTTCCTGTATTGATAGCTATTACTCCATTGAACATATGCTCAGCATTTCTTTACAGTGGGAACCCAGGCTGATTCTTTGTCAGAGCTGTGGTGAATAGTGCTGCAGTGAACGTCTAGGCAGGGATCTCTTTGGTGTGCTATTTGTTTCCTTTGCATCGTTATTCTCATAAAGATGACTGAGTAGATAATTAGTTTTATGATCTTCTTACAATTTCTCACATAACTATAATAAGATATAGTCTCATGAACACTGTTAAGGTTCCACATTCTCAGATTTGCCACAAAAGGAAACAAATGAACAAAGTAACTAACTAACTAACTAACTAACTAACTAATTAGCTAGCTAACTAAGTACCCAACTAAGTAACTAACTACAACTCTAAACAGTAGCTTTTCTAACTGGGCTGTAATCATGTTTACTTATATTTGATTTGTGTTTCCAGTTATATAGTCAATGTTCATATATATATATATATATATATATGTATATATATGTATATATGTACACATATATATGCACATATACATACATGTATATATGTACATGTGCACATGTCCACATACATGTATATAAGTATATATGCAGACATATTATATAAGTGTACATATGCATATGTCCATATATATAAATATATATTTTACTCATTAATATTCATTCTTGGAGGACTATTCAGATTATTGCCTCATTTTAAGAGGATTGCTTTTTCATGATGATATAATTTTAATGCTTTGCATGGTGTCGATGTTGACTTTTGTGAGATGAATAGTTGGTAAGTTTTTCTCCTACTTTATAGGTGGCAAAATAACATGGTCAAGGCTTCCTTTTGTGTTTCTTTTAAGGAACTTTTATCTCGATATGCTCCTACTTGTTTTTGTTCACTTTTTTCTCTGCATACAGAGGTCATATTCAAAGCATATAACATGAAGCCCATGATAAATAACTACATCTAAATTTAATATTAAATATAGACTAATCCAATGAATAAGTGACCATGTGGGTGACTATCTTATAATATCTTTTCCTAAGGGTTAAGTTGTCCAGATTCATTGCTCCCTACCTTCCATGGGAGTGTTGTCTAGCAATTCCACCATAAGTTGGTGTCCAATTCTCTGATTTCTCTTAGACACATTAGGCTTCTGAAATTCTGTATCATCCTGGCTGATTTGTGATATTTCATTACTGTGCTGCACAGCACTGAATGATAACCTCATGTTCTCATAGTTTTAAACATGCGTTTTCAGGGATTCAGTTAAGGGGGCACTGGCAATTTTCATATTTTCACTGACTGAATCTTCTTTTCTTATTTTCCAAAATGAGTTAAATTAACAAGTGGCATTTATAGACATTTTAACAGAAATGTCCAAGTATTTTAAATAGATTTATGGGCTCATGCTATAATGAAGTGTCCTTTAGGGCATCATGTAGGTAATAGAAAGAACCATACTTAAGGTCAACCTCTATACAGTTTGCAGTTTACAGATCTGGTTTCAGTGTTTTTAATTGTAAAGCAGCTGGAATAAGTAATAACAAAATAATATTAATAACAAACATTTTGTAGAAGTGATTTCAATGTTAATTCTATGTAACATGTGATTTCTACAACAGTTCAGTGGTTTCAGAGGCAGAATACACAAAAGAGACCAATGTTTGCTTTATTCTACTCTTTTTTCTATAATAAAGTAGCTGAAGCTAACTATTTTTTTTTCTTTTTCTTTTTTTCAGAGCTGGGGACTGAACCCAGGGCCTTGCGCTTACTAGGCAAGCGCTCTACCACTGAGCCAAATCCCCAACCCGTGCTAACTATTTTGTTAAGCAGAGATACTTACACAGTTTTCTGCCCACAGACTCAGTATTGCAGACCTGGCATTGGCTAGAACTTTGGAAACTCACGTATTGGACAGCTCCCTAATAGAAGGACTGTGTGAGCAAGCAGAGATAGTGTCCATGAACAGGGAGCAAAGGGAGAATTTCCTTCCTTGCAGCCCTCTTTCCAGCTTTCATCCTTACCTGCATGAGGACTCATTAGATCTAATTATAACTCCCAAACCCAGCCTCTCCAGCCTCTACTATCCACTTCCACCCATCGCACTGGGAAGAAAACTTTCAGCAAACTTGCTTTCTTTGAAAAACATGCTCAAACATGTCTGAACCATGCAGGCTTTCTACTTATATCTATATCCTATAGTATCTAACACATTTAACTTGCAAAATGGTCACGGGTCTTTATTTCTTTCAAAAAAAAAAAAAAACAACCTTGAACTACTTTAGTATATTTTTAAAAATTGAAACCAAAGTATCTTTTGTTTATAATGAAGGAAATACTGTAGGCCTGTACATGATACTCATGTGCCTGATACTTATACCTTATTTAGCAAAAAAATAGGTGTGAGGTAGGCATAAAATTTGTTATTAGTTAGTGATCGTATTAGAATAACTCATAAAGTTACATGCATTTCATATGTAATTCTGGGAATAAGGTAAACTTTTGGTACTTGTATTCCCTACAAAAAAGTTGAGCATTTACTCTCTTGACTTACCAGCCTTTTAACAGATGATAAACATGGGAGATACTCAGTAACATTTTGAATTTTTAAAGCAATTTTACAATGCTTTTGTTTATTGGATTGTTTGGTATGTTTGTTTTGGTTCAGTTTGCTTTAATTTGGTTTGGTTTTCTGAGACAGAGTTTCTTTGTGTTTCTGGATCTGTTTCTGGAACTCATTGTGTAGACCAGGCTTCTATCTCACAGAGGTCTTCATGACTCTGCCTCCTGAGTTCTGGGATTAATGGGGTGGGCCACCACTGCCCAGCTTTGAAGCAATCTCTAAGAAAGTAAAAGAAAATGCTTCCAAATGAGCCATCCATGATCTCTGAGTCCCAAACTTGTATACTTTCTTAGGTTCAAGGGCGAGACCAGGAAAGGATATGGCATCAACAAGATGGTGTGACTAGCAGAAAACAGAATTCTAGAATGCCTGGGGCACAAATCTGACAGAGGAGGGAGGGAAAGATTACAGAATACTATCCTAATAGACCCAAAATTTCTTTGGTCCAGCTAACAATGTCCTTCAAGTATCAGTTTGGGGTACTCAGTGTATATTTGGTAGTTAATAAAAAAAGAATGTATTGCATTCCCAGGCATGTCAGAGCATTCATAGAGGACTTAAATCATGGAGTTATCCTAAAATAAACAAGGTCGTGTCTAGTTTCTTTAATCCTTCCAAAGGCCCCACCTTAATGAAGTTTTCAATCTAGGTTAACAGTTATTTTCACTGTATAATTTGCTTAATTATTTTTTTCTCCTTTTTAAGATTAAAATATAAAGACATTATTTGCTTCTTTCTTTTTCTCTTTACAACCCCCACCCCTGCTTTATATCAATTTTTGGCTTATTGTTAGACTAATCATTGTTATTTGTGTATGTATTTCATATGTATTCTTATAGTTTTATTCTCACTGATTCACAAGTAATCCAACAATTTTGTTTATCAACATCTGTAACCAGATGCTTCAGGATTTGTGCTTTAGTATCACAGTAACACAGCAAGGGTTTCATGTCACATGGATATCGTACAGGAGACTTTCTACCTAAAGTACTTACAGAAGTCTAGGGCAGCCAGAAGCTTGTGAACGTGAATATAAGAGGCAGGAGGGAGTGGATGGATGGGTGGGAGAGCACTCTCATAGAAGCAGAAATGGGGAGAGAGGATGGGATAGGGGTTTTCCAGAGGGGAAACTTGGAAAGGGAATAATTTGAAATGTAAATTTTAAAAACCCAATAAAAAAGTTTTAAATCAGAGAAAGAACTGGAAGAGCTTGAAGGGGCTCGAGACCCCATATGTACAACAATGCCAAGCAACCAGAGCTTCCAGAGACTAAGCCACTACCTAAAGACTATACATGGACTGACCCTGGACTCTGACCTCATAGGTAGCAATGAATATCCTAGTAAGATCACCAGTGGAAGGGGAAGTCCTGGGTCCTGCTAAGACTAAACCCCCAGTGAACTAGACTGTTGGGGAGAGGGCAGCAAGGGGGGGAGGGTGGGGAGGGGAACACCCATAAGGAAGGGGGGGGAAGGGGATGTTTGCCCGGAAACCGGGAAAGGGAATAACACTCGAAATGTATATAAGAAATATTCAAGTAAATAAAAAAAAAAGTTTTAAAGTGCTTCATTTTAAATGAGCTGATATTATGAATGTAATTTTATTAAAGGAAAAGCATGAAAGTTTTCTTCTGAAGAGTTGAAGTTTCAGAGTATAGAAGATTGATGGCTACTGTTGAATTTGTATTAACATGTACAAATTTCAGACAAAAAATATAGAATCAACTATCACGGGAATAAGATTTTTCTGAGATCATTTCCACACATCTGTGATTGCGGTTCTATTGTAGACCTTATGTATGAATGACAGGGTTTTAATATTAGAAACATTGTTCAAATGCTCATATTCAAATAATTGGGCTGTAATTATACATACATGATTTATGTTGTGCCTAGCTATATAAAACTATACTAGTCATTGTAAAATGTATAAAAAGTTATAGGTCATACCTTATTATGTTTTTGTATTTAGTACATGTAGTTTCAGAAATGTACACTAGAATATAACTAGATTTTATAACATTTATATAGAGAAAGGAAACAGGTGGCATTTTACAACGTCCATTTTGCAGTGTTATAGGCTTAACCCAGAGGTTTAATTCAAGTAGCTCTCCTCCGAGCTACATCCTCTTTCAGCTACCATCCAATTCTGCTAAACCTCACATTTTTCAGAAAGGAATAAATCATTGGACAGTCTAAATAAATTATTAGAAATCAAGCCAACCTACACAATGGAAGAAGTACAGAGTTGTTCAGGGTTTGGTTGTACCAATGTAGGGAGTCTCATTTTTACATGGAAATGGCCTTGCTTATAATCTACACACTAACTAGCTGAGAATCAACCTCACAGTGATGCGGGCCCAATAAAATGTAGCTCTTATTGTTCTATATTTGCAATGCTGGGGTTTGAATCCAAGGCATTGTACATGACAAGCAAGAATAATACCACCTAAAAGATCACCATCATTCTGTTATCCTAATAAAAATAATATAGCTGTTTTATTAATTATAGACATAAACACATCATTTGACTCAGTTACAAACAATCATTTCCCAGGTGAATGGATTTTAAAGTAACTGACTTTGGATTCAAGTGATTGGTGACACAATTAGTGTTGTTAATAAGTTCATTAATTAGTTTGAATGGGTGTAGTTGTGTGTAACAATAGATACTGAATTTAGTCATGGATGTAATTTTAATTTAGCTTGGAAAGCAAGGTCTTAGCTGCACTGAGGTGACTCACATCCTATGGGGGCAGAAAGGTGCTTCTACACCCATTTTCAACAAGACTTGAATTTCTATTTCAGTATTTTATAATAAAATTGGATTTGGTGATACTTGACACCTGATAACAGCTTGTTTATCTGGCTATAAAAACAAGCTAATAAAGTAGATTTCCACTGAGCTAATATTCTTGACTACACCATTTCAGGGCCACCTAAAGTACACATTTGTCCACTTATAATATTCTTTCTTTATGGCTCTTCATAAGTAGTATTGCTTTCTGTTAGTTATTGGAGTCTGCACAACTGAATTACACTTTTATGTACTCTACTTTCTGTAATGAAGTAAGGTTAAACACAATAATCTAGACTCTTCTATTACTTTGTAGGGATGGCATTTACAGTTATAAAAATATGTTCTGGATAAGAAAACAAAGCCATTTTATACACACAAATGTCACATATATTATAACAGAAATCATTCCTGCTTTATTTTTTCCAGATTTTTACCCAATTAAATGCCTTTTCCAGTGTCTATAAATCACTTTAAGTTAAAAAATAAGGCTAGATTGAATTCTCTGTAGAATGTATAAAATGCTTGCTTAAATGCCAGCAACAAATCCTCAGTTTCTAGCTGAATTGCCCCAGACCCAAACTGAAAATAGTACATATTGTCAGTTTACAGGGAGGCTCAGTAATCAGGAGCCATACTGCTCTCACAGAGGACAAGAGTGTGTCTTCCAGCACCCACATCAGGAGGTTCATACGGAGTCACTGGATTAAGGGGCTCCATTACCCTCACCTGGATTTCTCTGGCATCAACATTGATGCTTTTACAGGCTCACCCACATGCTTACGTACATACATAGTTAAGAATATACAAATCATGGATTGAGAGTTTGTTTTTATTTTGTTTATGCTAACTATTCAAATTTCTACATTTTAGAAACTAAATGTCTCAAAATTCCAGTTAAATCTTTGAATTTACACACATACTCTGAAAGTGTATCTGAATTGAAATATTCTGTGAATATTAATTGGTTACTGCATCCTTTTTATTAAAAACAGGTATTTTATTTTTTCAAAAGCATGGAGAATTATTATTGTTTCACTGCTATATAATATTCCATAGTCTAGAAAAAATACAATTAATTTTAATAGATTCCTTTTCTGGATCTTATAAATACCAGTATAAAAAGTACATTAATACATAGATAAATATTCCATGAATAAATTCTATAAACTTTAATTACAGTTCAGTAGGCATATAGACTGTTTAAGAGATAAATGTTTCTTATAAGAATATTAATAACTAATAGATAAGAAGCAACTTAAGATATTTTCTATTCCTACTATGCTTCTCAACGTTGACTGTTTATACTCATTATGATCTGTTATGCTAAAGGCACAGCAAAATTTCTATCAATACAAATTTCTTTCTCATAGTGACAGTGACAGAAGTTAAAGGCTAGGATGTCTGTATGTGATGAGGGTAAAGACTACAGTATTACTTTAGGGCATGGTAGAAGTCAGAGGGACAGGAGAAGTGGAAAAAATAACTGTTTTCTTTCTTTCTTTTTTGTTTTTTCTTTTAATTTATTAGATATTTTCTTTATTTACATTCAAGTGTTATCACCTTTCCAAGTCAACCCACCCTGAAAATTCTTATTTTTCTATCCTTCCCCTGCTACTACGTGGGTGCCACCACCACCCACTCCCACCCTCCAGCCTCCCAGCCCTGGAATTCCCTTACAATGGGGCATCAAGCCTTCACAAGACCA
Source organism: Rattus rattus (assembly GCF_011064425.1). Classification (NCBI taxonomy): domain Eukaryota; kingdom Metazoa; phylum Chordata; class Mammalia; order Rodentia; family Muridae; genus Rattus; species Rattus rattus. The sequence goes on along the minus strand of NC_046159.1, from coordinate 80,413,091 downwards.
AGGACCCATCTTCCCACTGATGCCCAACAAGGCCAATCTCTGCTACATAGGCATCAAGTAACATGGATCTCTCAATGTGTATTTGGTTGGTGGCTTAGTCCCTGGGAACTCTCGGGTATCTGGTTGGTTGATATTGTTGTTCTTCCTATGGGGTTGCAAAACCCTTCAGCTTTGTCAGTTCTTTCTCTACTTTTGTCACTGGGGACCCCATTCTCAGTCCAGTGGTTGACTGTAAGCATCCACCTCTGAATTTGTCAGGCTCTGGCAGAGCCTCTCAGGAGGCAGCTATATCAGGCTCCTGTCAGCATGCAGTTCTTGGCATCCACAGTAGAGTCTGGGTTTGGCGACTGTATATATATATGTGTGTGTGTGTGTGTGTGTGTGTGTGTGTGTGTGTGTGTGTGTGTGTATCTCCTTTCCTTCAGTCTCTACAATTTGTCTCCTCATTTCCTCCTGTGAGCATTTTGTTCCCCTTTCTAAGAAGCTCTGAAGCATTCACACTTTGATTTTTCTTCTTCTTGAGTGTCATGTGGTCTGTGGATTATATCTTTGGTATTCTGAGCTTTTGGGCTAATATCCACTTATCATTGAGTACACATCATGTGTGTTCTTTTGTGATTGGGTTACCTTACTCAGTATATTTTCTACTTCCATTCATTTGCCTAAGAATTTCATGACATCATTGTTTTTAATAGCTAAGTATTACTCCATTGTGTATATGTACCACATTTTCTGTATCCATTCTTTTGGTGAAGGACATCTGGGCTCTTTCCAGATTCTGGCTATTATAAATCAGGTTGCTATGAACATAGTTAAGTATGTGTCCTTGCTATATGTTGGAGCATCTTTTGAGTATATGCCCATGAGTGGAATAGCTGGGCCCTCAGGCAGGACTTTGTCCAGTTTTCTGAGGAACCAACAGACTGATTTCCACAGTGGTTGTACCAGCTTGCAATCCCACCAACAATGGAGGAGTGTTCCTTTTTCTCCACATCCTCGCCAGCATCTGTGTTCACTTGAACTTTTATCTTAGCCATTCTGACTGGTGTGACCCAGAACATCAGGGTTATTTTGATTGTTATTTCCATGATGACTAAGGATGTTAAACATTTCTTTAGGTGCTTCACGGCCATTCAATATTCCTCAGTTGAGAATTCCTTGTTTATCTCCATACCCCATTTTTGATATGGTTATTTCGTTCTCTGGAGTCTAACTTCTTGAGTTCTTTGCATATGTTGGATATTAGCCCTCTATCAGATGTAGGATTGGTAAAGATCTTTTCCCAATCTGTTCGTTGCCATTTTTTCCTAATGATAGTGTCCTTTACCTTACAGAAGCTTTGCAATTTTATGAGGTCTCATTTGTCTATTGATTTTAGAACACAAGCCATTAGTGTTCTGTTCAGGAAAATTTCCCCCGTACCCATGTGTTTGGGACTCTTCCCCACTTTTTCTTCTATTAGTTTGAGTGTATCTGCTTTTATGTGGAGGTTCTTAATCTACTTGAACTTAAGATTTGTACAGGGTGATAAGAATGGGTGCATTTGCTTCTTCCTCTGTAAAATATTTCATTTCCATTATAAGGGCCAGGCTGAAAATTGTCTGATCTCTTCATTTGCTTTTCTAATATGTTATATATTTCTTTTTTCTACAAATTAAAAATAATTGCATGATTTTTATCTCTTTCCTCTAGGTAACTGCTCTCATATATTCCTCTATCTTTGGTATCTCTTCAAATCATGGTCTCTTTTTCTCTAGTTGTTGCTTTCTACAAACACACACACACACACACACACACACACACACACACACACCACTAAATATATAAATATATGCTTTTTTAATGTGTTTCATTTTACCTGTCTACAGTTTATTTTAGGGATGACCACATGGTATTGCATAACCAATTAACGCTAGGGAGGACTATTTCTTTCACTCTCAGCATTCCTTAATTTCCTATATTTCTTACTTTAATGGTGGGGCTCCATGAGATTTCTCCTACCATGTTAGGATGTCTATTGCTGTTGTCCTTGTTTGTGTCTTAATTCTTAGCCATAATGTTTGAGTATCATTGGTGAAGCTATGGAAGATTTGTTCTCATTTCTAGGAGAAACAACACAGTCTCACAACAACTGGCCTATTTCTCTGTCTTTCACGATCCTCCTGCTCTCCTTTCCATCAGGTTCCCTGAGGTATAGGTACAAGAGTCATGTTGTTGATATATTAGTTGGGGTGGGGCACATCACATTGACTTTCTTGTTCTCTATAATGGTCTTCCTCTGTTGTAACAAAAAATCTTTGATGAAAGATAAGAGCAGCAATTATCTCTAGATATAAGACTATGTATTTAGTCCTTAGGAATTATGTTGGCCCAGAAAGTACTGGGTAGCAAGTTCTCCTGTAAGAAACATGACATCACTATCCCCCAGTGGTTGTCGAGGTATCTAGGACCAGATGTGATTTCCTTCTTGTTTAGAAGGTCTTAATTCCAATTAGCCAGCATTTGGTTACCAAAATGTCTCTGTTACCACCGCACCTGTAGCTTTATTATTTTATGCTATTTGTTACTGTGGTTCATAGGTATTGCAGCATTGTTGGACAGTTTGTTGCTTGTCTTTCTTGGGAGCTTGTATTGCATCTTTTTGTACTATAAAAGTTGTTGCTCAGAAAGAAGGCTTTTTGGTTAGATTCAGCTCAGAACCTCCAGGTCTAGAGTGCAAATTTCAGAGCTTCTTCAGCAATGTGACTAACCTTCAACAACTTTAGCGCTATCAAGGGCAATGAAAATTACTTGGACTCCTAGGCTTCAGACTTTGGGAATAAACATGGGGTTTAAACATGGGGATAATTAATGAGGCTTTTGTTAGATAGTCTATGACTTTGGGGGGTACTTATTATCAGCCCAAGTACATAAACTTCTTTTGAAATATATACATATGCACATAATTTTACATGCATTTTATGTAATTTAGTTGCATAGTAATATCGTTACTTGTGTCCTTTTCAAAACATCTTTGTGTTATTTTATCCTCCTTCCTTCTCCTTACTTCTGTATTGACTTTCTTCCCTGACTGTACTCATTTCTCGAGAACACTTCTATTCCCATTCTGGTGATTCTGACCTCATCATCTGTTTTCACTTCCTTGGTTTATGTAGTTTATTCAGTATAGATAATTTAATTGGTAGACTTAGAACTAATAAATGTAGATAAAAGAGAACCTTTTGTTTGTATCCTGTTGTGTGGTGATGTAGCCATGTAGCTCCTTCAGTATATTGTCTAGGAACTTCTTTCCCCCCAGGTACCTTAATGTGATTTCTTTAAAGTTTTGCCTTTTAGGCAACTCTCAGGAATGAACATAGAAAATAGTACAGATGTTTTATGACATTGTAACAAGGGTGAGTTCTCACTTCTTCTGGAGACCTCACCTGAATTACCTTTACAGTCCATATTTCTATCAACATTCTGACAATAAGGACTTAACAAAGTCTCTAAAACATGCTAGTTGCTCTCTCAGTTAAGTTTTTCTGACCCATCACCAGCATCACATGTGATGTTTTGAATATGGTGAAGAGTTTTTCTGAAGAATTCACTTGAATTATGGAGACTCTAATCTACCACATAAGATTATTCACATTTCAGACTTACCCATACTTCCTAATGGCTCACAACACTCAACATGGACTATCAAAGCCTTAATATTTGCTCTAGCCACTTCCACAGGGTTAGGTGGTGACAGAACTGAGTAGGTCACACTTTACCATCCAGCGCATTCAGATTATATTTAGACTTTGAGATGCAGAGAGATGTGAGGAACGCCTGATTTTGTTGACTGGACTTGGCAGCATATTGGTTCATCTCTAAAGCTATCAAAATGCAAGAAAATGTTTTCAATAATAGTAGTAGACAAGCAGAGCCTATAAGAAATAAAGATATATACAATCGATTTCATATAAAATTCTAATAAAATCATGGAGATTTCAGTCATTCTTGAGTAGGTAACTACATAATTCAAACATTTTACATACACATATTTATACTTAACAATGAGAGTAACCCAAAGACCAGGGAGGATATTAAGAATAGAACACTTGCTTAACATGTCCAAGGTTCTGACTATGATTTGTAGTTGTACAGAAAATATTGTGTGTATATGTTTGTGTGTATGTATAATTTATATACATATATGTATATGAATATTTATACAATTAACTCAAATATGTGAAGAAATAGAGACTAGTAGGCTCTGTAAAATTAGGAATATGAAATTTAGTAATAGCTTGAGGATCTGAAGGAGAATATATCTGGAGTTGTAACAGGTTTCTAAACAACCACAAAAAAAAATTGTGAGTAAAATGGAACATATTTTTCTCATTCAGTTCCTCATTGAGTACATTTATAGGAATAGTATATTACATAAATGTGAGTTTTATTGAGCGATTCTATCACATAGCTTAAGTAATTTCTTTATTCTGAGAGTTGCATCTGCTTGGTTCCCAGAAGTAAAATGAGAATATCAAGTACAGAGTGGTATAAGGTTTGCTTTGCTCTTACACAGGTTGCATAAGCTAAAATATTCTGCTGTTTCGGACAGATTGCTTGATACAAGCCTACTACATCCTAGTCATATGGAGTTTTAGAGTAAGTAGCACGTATAATGATGTCATGGTAAAAAGCAATAAAGCAAAAAGAGAAAAATACAACATTCATAAGCTAACTTATCCCAGTCCTGTAATAAGTAAGTCTCTTGGCTTTCTAAGTAGATGAGTCAGAGTAACCAAAATGTCAAATGATGGCTCAAGTGTGTTTATGTTATTTGTTATGATCATTGGTTTGTTTCAGTATTTGTTCATGATTAAGATTGGATGACTGTATCTAAGATTCTGCATCTTCACTGCACCCCCTCCACATGCTGTTTTATACTCTCTTCAGTCCTTGGTGCCATGCACCAGAATGTTGTTTGGTACAAGTCCTGATATTTTAGAGAAGAAGAAGAAAGATCAGTTGCACATATGTGTACTTACTGCCGTGATATTTCTGAAAAATAAGAATATACTTATTTTTGAGAAGAACTGTCTCCCCTAGCAGCTTCATGAGTCAAATGGTGTTTTGCCCTGACAGCCTCTTCTAGAAAGCAATGCTGATTTCTGCCACAGCATGAGGTAATTACACCAGGCTCTTTCTTGTTTCTGTAATCGCTTCCAAACTCATTTCGTAGGGTTTGCATATTTAAGTGGTGCTGCCTGCTTTTATACTTTTGTCCTATGGTAATATTTCACTCATATTGTGAACAATTTTTATATTAGGAGAAAAAAAGGAAAGACTGAGATTTTTTTTTTTTTGGTCCAAAAATGGTGAGGACCAGTAGCTCATTTTTTCCACAAGTTTGGCAATTATCTTTCGATTTGCACACTATAGTTAAAGGACTTTCTCCTGAGCAATCACATGGACAGAACAGAAAGTTATGAAAAATGAGAAGCAACTTGATTACAGATATAGTACATTTTTGATTTTGTGAAAATGTAAGGGTGAAATAGGCTGGGTAATCTAAACCATTCTCTTCTGTTCTCCCTTCAATTTGCATGTTGATTGTTTTCCTGTCGATCTGATCTATCATTCTTCTATCAACTTAATCTAATCTTTCAGCTTAAGTATGTATTATATTCAACAGTGCTGTTTATTAACACAAGTTAGCAAGAGTTAGTCAAGACAAAAACAAAACAAAGCAAAACATAAAACCTCACCATCATAATCATGGACTGAAATTGACCATCAAAGCTTTTTAGAAAAAAAAAAAAAAAAAAAAAAAAAAAACCCTCTTTTCCTTTTCCTTTCCTTTGTGGGTCTTCTGTATCTCTCATCTTTATACTAGCAGTAGATTTATAATAGGGCTGATTCCTCAGATTTATTGTTTAATGGAAGAAATGATTTTGAATCTTTTTATAGACACAATACATGTACAAAGAAGAAAACACAAAGATATAACCCACTCACTTTGATCCTATTTCATCAAGATAACAACAGATTGTGCTTTTCTTAGTTTATATTTGTGTGTGAAGGAAAGAATCCTTTTAGATTACCTAGGTTTTGTCCAATGATAAAGATAGATTTGAAAAAATTATGCCACAAACATCCCTGAATACAGGATTGTTGATGATAACATAATTATTGCACATTAAATCTTGAGATAATTTTAATTACCAATTTTCTAGACAAAAAATTTAACTGTGCACATGTCAGTAGAGTTTTTAGAATTTTTATAAATAATATATATTTTCATGTAATTGAAGTTATTCATAGACATTATGGACACTAAAATCTCATGGTAATTTTATATATTTTTAAAGATCCACAATCTGCAATTAGTATACCTTAGCTAGTATGACTGTCACTTTTTATCCAGTCACTTAGGTGTGTGTGTATATAAAGATGTTCTTGTCTATAACAAAAATTACATATGTTTGTGTGTTAATTAATGTTGTCTCTCTCTCTATGTATATGCATATACTAAAATAACCCCAGATTATTTATCTATTTTATTACATTAACATTTTATTACACTTGAAAAAATGTTAGAAAATATAAGCTAACTTTTACAAAGAGCTGTTGTATTAAATATTGTTTTATTGCTAGATAATTAGGGTATATATAATTTATTATTATATCTGTAGTAATAACTTATTTCTAATATTTTGAAATGAATTTATATCATTTTATTAATTAATTTATTTATTTACATCCCATATAATGTCTCTAATCCCCCTCTCTCAGAGTTCTTCATGTTAACCCCACTCTACTCTCCCTGTGAGATGTTGTCTTCCCCCTGGGCACCCCTCTTCTCTAGGCCATCAAGTCTTTAGAGGATTAGGCACATCCTCTCCCACTAAGGCCACACAAAGCAATTAGTCCTGTGTTACATAAGTTTCTGGGCCCTTGGATCAGCCTGTGCATGCTTTTCAGTTGGTGGATTTGTCTCTGGTAGCTCACCAGGGTCCAGGTTAGTTGAGACTGTTGGTCTTCCTATGTAGTTGGATCCCATTCAGTTCCTTCAATCCTTGCCCTAACTCTTTTTGCAAGGGTCCCTGTCCTTAGCCCATCGATTGGTTCTGAGCATCTGTATCTGTCTCAGTCAGCAACTGGTACAGTCTCTCAGAGGACAGACATGCTAGGCTCCTTTCTGGAAGCAAAGCAAAAATATGTAGAACTTCTTATCAGGTTCAGTATTCTTTTTAAGAAAAGTATGTGGAGATGAAATTTACATTTAGGAAATTCTCTAGAATCACTCCTTCTTCTGACTATTCAGAGAAAGCTGGCTAGAATCCCTTTCTGTGTAGATAATATGGAGAATCATTGGATGATGTTTTTCTGACATTAGACAGCATCAGATAGTGTGCCTATAACATTGGAATGTGTTGGTTTTTGTGATTACAATATGAACAGATATGAATGGTGAGTATATGACAGGTGCAGCATTGGCTACTATGCCTACACCACTAGAAAACATTTCTTGTGGCTATAACATGAAGAAGCAACATTAGATGATGTGTTTATAAGTGGACAGCATTGGTTTGTGTGTCCATAGCAATGGCCACAGATGCGTGATGTATGACATTTGGTTTTTAACCTCTTTTACTTTAAGTTCATTTTACTGAGTTCTGTTTTGTTAAGTTTTTTTAGGAAAACATCATGATAAATAGGAAAAATGTTGAATAGTCTTATTCTTTTAATTCTATTATGATATTTCAGTACCACCTCTCAGTTGATATCATACAAAAGAATATTATCTTTGTTTTCTCTCATTTTATTTTCTACAGTTGACTCTCAAGTATTTTTCCATCAGTGATGAGGGTTTCTAGTCATTAGCTCCCTTCCCTATCATCCATCACAGACTAAACTCTGTCAGGACTTTTCCTGCCCTTAAACCCACTATTTATCTCTCTTTCCTCAGAGTGATTGGTGATTCAAACATTTCCCTTTTGTGAATCTTTTCCTAGAATGGAATAGTTCACATTTTCTTCCATGCGACTGTCACAATACTGCTAAAACAGTGTTACACAAAATGATGATTTGCAAGATTCTGACAAAGTTTAACAGAACTTTAAAAAAACATATTTTTAGAAAAAGTTTTTTGAGACTTATTAAATAACTTTCTTTTCTTTGTTATAACCATTTATGCAACAATGACTCCTATATTTTACTGCTGTTATTTATTAAGAGTTCACTAAGCTAATATCCACTTATCAATGAGTGCATACCATGTGTGTTTTCCTGTGATTGGGTTACCTCACTCAGGATGATATTTTCCAGTCCCATCCAATTGTCTATGAATTTCATAAAGTCATTGTTTTTGATTTCTGAGTTAGTATTCCATTGTGTAGATGTACCACATTTGCTGTATCCATTCCTCTGTTGAAGGGCATCTGGGTTCTTTCCTGTTTCTGGCTATTATAAATAAGGGTGCTATGAACATAGTGGAGCATGTGTCTTTGTTATATGTTGGAGCATCTTTTGGGTATATGCCCAAGAAAGGTATAACTGGGTCCTCAGATAGTGCAATGTCCAATTTTCTGAGGAACCTCCAGATTGATATCCACAATGGTTGTACCAGCCTGCAATCCCACCAACAATGGAGGAGTGTTCCTCTTTCTCCACATCCTTGCCAGCATCTGCTGTTTCCGGAGGTTTTGATTTTAACCATTCTGACTGGTGTGAGGTGGAATCTCAGAGTTGTTTTGATTTGCATTTCCCTTATGGCTAAAGATGTTGAACATTTCTTTAGGTGTTTCTCAGCCATTTGATATTCCTCAGCTGTGAATTCTTTGTTTAGCTCTGAACCCCATCTTTTAATAGAGTTATTTGTCTCCCTGCAGTCTAACTTCATGAGTCTTTGTATATTTTGGATATGACATTATATCAGTTATAAGATTGGTAAAGATCTTTTCCCAATCTATTGGTTGCCATTTTGGGCAGTAATGGGGGGAGAATGGGGAGTGAAACACCCATATAGAAGAGGAGGGGGAGGAGTTAGGGGGATGTTGGCCTGGAAACTGGGAAAGGAAATAACATTTGGAATATAAATAAGAAATAACCAATTTAAGAAAGATTAAAAAAAGGGTTCACTAGGCCATGGCATTGTGATAGTAGAAAGTACATTCATGTGGTAATAAAATAAAGTAGTTGTTTACATGTATAAATCCACAGCATTTAAAGATTCTGAGAAGATGCCTTTGTCTTTATCATTTCTTCCAGGCCTTTGCAGCCCAGAGTGGTTTACATGATCACCAGATATGTTTTACTTGTCTTTTTTTCTTTGTGTGAAGGCTCATGTGACTTGCTATTCTATTGTTACATAAGCATGGATTATATACTTACCAATGTTTTTTATGAGAAAGTTTTCTTGTTTCATGAATGGTGAGCCATCAAAATGAAAGCATGACTTCAATTGGAACATTCCAAAATTAAGTCTAATTTGTTTCCTTGTATAGTGACTTTGAAATTAGCATTCCCATAAGTTTCTGTTGTTAGTCTTCAAGTTTGGGAATAATTTGAGAGACTCAGATTTTAATTCTTACTTTTCATTAAATTTTATTTTCTATCTATACCTACAAATCATTGTTTATACTTTCACAAACTTTTCCTATTAACTTATAAACTTAAAGAAAATGATTCTGTAATGTTAGGGAATTCTATTCAATAAAACATCAGGTTACTAAGTTTAATAAAACATTACATTGCTTGCCTTAAATAAAATATAGTTTGAATAGCTTAAAACACAATTTCCAAGACCAACTAATTTCATATACTTGTGGGCTACTCTATCATTGGATATTGTTTTAAATTAACTCTAACTCAGTATGTAGTATTAAGAGTTCCTATTTTAATGCAAAATGAATATTCCTATACAAAATATTTTCATATAGACCCCTGTAGAAAATCAAGGTTCTTTAAATATTTTGAGCCTTAGAAAAGTAAATTACTAAAGTTGCAATTACAATGCTGAATTAAAAGTTTGTAATAACTAGGATGAAGAATTATCATCCCAAATACCCTATCTTGTTCTTTACTCATCTACCTATATGCTTTTGTTTTTCCCCTTCCGTTTTTTTTAACTGAATGTTTTATTTATTTACATTACAAGTGTTATAAACTTTCTGGGTTTCCCCAATGCAAACCCCTCTCCTATCCCATCCCCCTGCTTCTCATGAGGGTTCTCCCCCATTCACCCACTCCCACCTCACTGTCCTGGCATTCTTCTACACTGGGGCATCAAGCCTTCATAGGATCAATGGCCCCTTCTCCCATTGATGGCAGTTAAGACCATCTACTGCTACATATACAACTGGAGCCTTGCAAACCTCTTCAGCTCCTTCAGTCCTTTCCCTAACTCCTCCACTGGGGTCCCATGCTCAGTCCAGCAGTTGGTTATCAGCATCTGCATCTCTATTTGTCAGGCTCTCGCAGAGTCTCTCCAGAGACTGCTATATCAGGCTCCTGTCAGCAAGTACTTCCTGGCAACTGCAGTAGTGTCCTGGTTTGGTGTCTGTATATGGAATGGATCCCCAGGTGGGGAAGTCCCTAGAGAGCCTTTCTCCAGTCTCTGTTCCACACTTTGTCCCCATATTTCCTTTAGACAGAATCAATTCTGGGTTAAAAATTTGTAGATGAGTGTGTGGCCCCATCCTCCAACTAGGGGCCTTGCCTAACCTCTGGATATGGTCTCTACAGGTTCTCCCTATTTTGGGCATTTTAGTTTATCTCATCCCTGTTGGGTTCTGGGTGCCTCTTGCTTTCCTGGCATCTGGGGTAGCTACTCCCAGTTCTTCATCCCCCATTGCTACATACCTCTGTTCAATTTCCTGACCCTCCGTCCTGCCCTCCTTCTTTCCCTTCCACCTCCTCTCTTCCTCTATAGTCCCTCTGCTCCCACCCTCTACCTCCTGTGAGTATTTTCTTCCCTTTTCTAAGAAGGACTGAAGCATCCACACTTTGGTCTTCCTTCCTCTTGAGTTTCATGTGGTCCATGAGTTGTATAGCGGGTATTCTAAGCTGTTTGCCTAATATTCACTTATCATGTACATAGCATGTGTGTTCTTTTGTGACTGGGTTACCTCACTCTGGATATTTTCTAGTTCCCTCTATTTGCCTGTGATTTCATGAAGTCATTGTTTCTTTCACCTTCTCTTTTCTCTCTCTTTTGCCTTTTTCCAGAGAACCTGAACTCAGTCTTTTTAGTTTCTAAAGAACAACTAAAATTGCCAAGGCTTTGAAATTTGTTAATAATTTTTTTAGAAATCTTTAATTTACATAAATTTTATGAATTCCAGATCATTAGTTCCATCCCTGTTTTCTTAAAACAGAAACTAGACACAAAGTCAAAGCACATTTCCTTATAGTTTTTACACAGCCTGATATTCAGAGGTAGCTAGGCACAGCTCCTGCGGTTTCCTGGTACAGCAGACAGCAGTCTTTAGTAACTGTTTACATGTAAGAATGGAAAGGTGATAGACTACTAGGGTTTAAACAATTTGTTATAAACATTTAAATTTATGCAAGTAAAGCAGTTAGTTCTCTCTACCATCTATATAGACATTGTCATCTCCAATCTTTTAAGTAGCTAGAAAAATAAAGTGCTAACTTTTAATATATTTATTCATCATCTTTTAATGCTCTTTGTTTCTTAAGTTATTAATTCTGTGGCCTCATATACTCTCCTTCTAAAACTATTTGTTTCTTGATCCTCTATAAGCCTTTGTCCTGTAAGATAAACTCATCTATCATTTGATTGGTTTTTGTAGATTCTTCCTTCTTTTCCTATACATGCCTTTTCTTTTTGAGAATACTTTAACTATCTTTGATGTCCCCAAGTTTACCCAGGCTAACGCAACAGTCACTGGACCACAAAATATCTTCTCATAACTCCAAATTCAAGGTCAAGTCACAATGAACAATTTCTACTAAGAACCATGTATGCTTCTATTGTCTCTGTAGTTATGTTGTCTAGATCATTTTCTGTGGCCCTAAAGGCCAAGGAGAAGGCCTGCTCCCTGTCCTCCACAGCCTGATGGCCACCTCCATTCCTCATCCCCCAAAACCAGATCTGTTTCTTTTATTTTGGCATGAGTAATTGGAGAAATATATGCGTCAGAAAAGAAAGGTTGAAAGCAAAACAGAATAGAGAGCAGATCAGTTTCAGGCCAACAGCAGTCATCAGTATACCTGGCAATCATCAGCCTGGTGATGCTCCACAGGCAGAAACTGTGTCACACATCCCCTTAAACAGCCATATGGGACCCAGCAGTTGACTTTTCAGGTTCCCTGTCTCCACTGCTGTGAGTTGCAGCTGATATCACCCCCATTGAATTGATTACTGGGAAGCATCACCACCAGGTCTCTGGCACAGCTCAAGATGTCCTCCACCCTGTAACCCCACCAACTACAGATTTTCATTCATTCTTCTAGTCCTCTGGGCCTGTCTTCTGGCTCTCTTCCTGCCCATCCCCTCTCCCACCCAGTCCCCTTCCTCTATCTGCTTCCTATGGTCATTTTACTCCCCCTTCTACATGAGATTCAAGCATCTTCTTTTGAGCTTTCCCTCTTGCTTAGCTTCTTTGGGTCTGTGGAGTATAGAGTGGGTATCGGATATTTTCTGGCTAATATCCACTTATGAGTGAGTATAAACATCTGAGTTTATCCATTATGAGTTTGTATATGGGTCTGGGTTACCTCATTCAGGATGATATCCTCAAGTTCCACCCATTGTCAGCAAATTTCATGATGTCTTTGTTTTAATGGCTGAATAGTATTGTATATGTATGACATTTTCTTTATCTATTTTTCTGTTGAGGGACATCTAGATTTTCCTAGTTTCTGGCTACTGTGAATAAAGTTGCTATGAAAATAGTTGACCAAATGTCCCTGTGGTATAGTGAGATATCTTATGGGTATATGATCAGGGGTGCTATAGCTGAGTCATGAGGTAGAACTATTACCAGTATTTTGATAAATTGCCAAGTTGGTCTCCAAAGTGGTTGTAAAAGTTTGCACTCCCACCATCAGTGAAGGAGTGCTCACTTTTCTCCAAATGCTTGGCAGCACATGCTATCAACTGAGGTTTTGATCATAGCCATTATGATGACTGTATGATGGGATTTATTTTGATTTGCATCTCCCTGATGACTAGGGATATTGAACATTTCTTCAGTGCTTCTGGACTATTCTAGATTTCTCAGAGGAGAATGCTCTGTTTAGCTCTGTACCCCATATTAACTTGGGTTATTTTTGTTGTTCGTGCCTTATTCATTGTCAGATATTGGGATGATGAAAATACTGTCACAATTAGGCTATCATTTTGTTTTGTTAAGAGTGGCCTTTGCCTTATAGAAGCTTTTCCATTTCATGAGATACTATTTATCAAGTGTTGATCTTAGAGCCTGAGCCATTGGTGTTCTGGATGTTATCTCATATATCAATTAGTTAAAGGATATTCCAAGTATTCTGTTCTATTATATTTAGTGTATGTGGTTTTATGTTGAGGACTTGGTCCAGTTGGACTTGAGTTTTATGCAGGGTGATAAATATGGTTCTATTTGCATTCTTCTATCTGCTGACATCTAGTTAAACCAGCATTATTTGTTGAAGATGTTTTCTTTTTACCATTATATGGTTTTTTTGCTTCTTTGTCAAAAATCAAGTGTTTTAGGTACAAGGGTTTATTTTTCCTTTCTTCCATTGATAAACCTGTATGTTACTAATGTAATACCACTCAGTTTTTATTACTATTGCTCTGTAATACAGCCAGATGTCAGGGATGGTGATTACTCATAAAGTGCTTTTACTGCTCAGGACTGTTTTTGCTGTCCTCTTTTTGACTTTTTTTTTGTCTTGTTCTGTTTTGTTTGTATATAGGGAGTTATGAATTGGTCTTTGAAAGTCTGTAAAAATTGTATTAGAATTTAGATGAGAATTGCACTGAATCTACAGATTACTTTTGGTAAGATTTCTTGGTAAGATAATTTTCACTATGTTAATAATACCAACCTATAAGCATGGAAGATCTTACCATCCTCATATTTTCCTCAATTTCTTGCATCAGAAACTTGAAGTTCTTGTCATACAGGTATTTCCCTGCTTGATTAGAGTTCCAACAAAATAGTTCATATTATTTGAGATTATCATAATGAGTGTTATTTCCCCAATTTTCTTTCTTAGACCTTTTATCATTTTTATACAGGAGGGCTACTAATATCCTTGAGTGAATTTTATATCTGGCCACTGTGCGGAAGGTATTTTTCAGCTGTAGAAATTTTCTGTCAGAATCTTTGGGTCATTCATATCATCTGCAAACGTTGATACTAGAACTTCTTCCATTCCCATTTGTATCTGCTTGATTCCCTTTAGTTGTCCTATTTCTCTAGCTAAAATATCAAGTACCATGTAGAATAGATAGGCAGAGAGTGGGTGTCCTTGTCTCTTCTCTCTGATTTTAGTTGAATTACCATTAGTCTCTCTCTATTTAATTTGGTGTTGGCTATTGGGTTGCTGTACATTGCTTTTATTATGTTTATGTATTATCCTTTTATCCCTGATCTCTGTAAGACTTTTAAGAAAAGGAGTGTTGGATTATGTCAAAGGTTTCTGCAGCATCTAATGAGATGATCATATGATTTTTTTCTTTCAGTCTCTTTATATGATGGAATATGTTGATGGCTTTTTGTATATCGAACAATCCATGCATCCCTGGCTTGAAACCTTCTCTATCATGGTGAATAATGTTTTTGATGTGTTCTTGGATCCAGTTTGCAAGTATTTCTGCATCTATGTTTATAAGTGAAATTGGTCTGGAATTCTCTTTGTTAAGTCATTGTATAATTTAGGAATCAGGGTAACCGAGGCCTCACAGGGTGAGTTTGGCAACATTCCTTCTATTTCCATATGTATAATAATTTGAGGAGTATTGGTATTAGATCCCCTATGAAAGTTTGGTAGAATTCTGTAATAAAACCATCTGGACCTGGGCTTTTTTTTACTTGGGGGAATTGCTTCTATCTCCTTAGGAGTTATAGGACTGTTAAAATAGTTTACCTGATCTTGATCTAGCTTCGGTAGGTGCTATCTGTCTAGAAAATTATCCATTTCATTAAGATTATCTAATTTTGTGGAATGTAGAATTTTGAAGACCTAATGATCCTTTGAATTTCATTACTGTTATTCTGATTCCCACTTTATTTCTGATTTTGTTTATTTAGATACTGTTCATCTTTTGCTTAGTTTTGATAAAGGTTTGTGTATTTTGTTAATTTTCTCTAAGAACCAGTTCTTGGTTTCATTGATTCTTTGTATTGTTTTCTGTTTCTAATTGATTCACTTCAACCTTGATTTTGATTATATCTACCTTGAGTCCTGAGTTTGACTATTTCGTCATCGTGGTCGTTCTTCTCCTCCTCCTCCTCCTCCTCCTCCTCCTCCCCCTCCTCCCCCTCCTCCTCCTCCTCCTCCTCCTCCTCCTTCTCTTCTCTTTTTCCTTCTTCTCCTTCTCTTCTCCTTCTTTTTGTAGAGTTACAGATTTACTTGGAATTGCTGGTATGAGAACCTTCTAATTGATTTATAGAAGTACTATGTGCTATGAATTTTTCCAGCTTTACTTTCATTGTTTCCTATAAATTCGGTATGTTGGACCTCCATTTTCATTAAATTTTATTGTCTTTAATTCCTTTCCTATCTCTTCCCTGACCCAGAGACCACTAATTAGAGAGTTGTTCAGTTTCCATGAATGTATATGCTTTCTATTGTTTCTGTTGTTGAATTCAATCTGTAAGCCAGTGTTCTCCTAGAAGTTTTCAGATGAAGATGTAGAACTCTCAGCTTGCCCTTTTGCACCAAAACACTCTTCATAAGACTAAACCAAAGAACAAAGTTTCTTCTGGGTCCTTTTAATAGATCCTTTGTCAACACAATTAATATAAATCTCTTTACCTTAGCTTCAGGTAGATTCTTCAGACAAGGGCTAAAAGCAGCCACATTCTTTACCAAATTACCACAAAACAGTCTCCAGGCCACATGCTGAAATTCTTCTCCACTGTAACCTCTTAGGCCAGGTCTGTACAGTTCAGGTCATTCTCTGCATCAAAGTCTTCCATATTCCTTCCTGGGTGGACTATTATGCCCCATTTAAAGCATTTCACTGCCTTCCAATTCCAGAGTCCTAAAATTCATATTCCTCTAAATAAAAACATGGTCAGCCCTATTGCAGCAATATCCTATTGCCTGGTACCAACTTCTGTCTTAGTTAGGATTTCACTTCTGTAAAGTAACACCATGACCAAGGCAACTCTTATAAGAATAACATTCAATTGGGGCTGGCTTACAGGTTCAGAGATTCAGTCCATTATCATCAAGGCAGGGAACATGGTGGTGCCTAGCCAGGTATGGTACAGAAAAAGCCGAGATTCCAGGAAGCTAAGAAAAGAGTCTTAAAGTTCACACCCACAGTGACTTACTTCCTCCAACAAGGCTGTACCTACTTCAACAAGGCCGCAACTCCAAATAGAGTGACTCCATGTGCCAGGCATGTATAAAAAACCATAGGCTCCATCCTCATGACCCAATCAGTGTAGCAACTTTTAAAGGTACAGAAGTATTGAGGCTGTAACACCTGGCCAAGCTAGATCTAGAATAAAGGCTGTTGTGGATTTATCTGATGAAATTTATTAGCCAGGCTATAGAACATCACTCAATTTCCAAGTTAATGGAAACAGCAGTGTGTTTAAAAATAAGCAATTGTTCTTTCATTAAAAATAAGAAAAACTTCAACAGTCATCAACATTTCAACCCATACATATAATATTAACATAATATAATATATATTCATGTATGAGACAAAAATATATATTGAGCAAGATTAATAATTGATCATGCACTACATAATAGAAATCATAAGAGCCGAAGAAACAACTTCAACAAAGGACTAATACAAAATCCAATTTCATTATCAATACCTTTATCAACTGCTAGCCTTACACGGAGAGAACATTTCAGAAACCTTTAATGGAGAAAGCATATTAGGCTTTCAGAGAGGTATGAGAACAACACCATATTTATAAATGAGTTACTAAAAGTTTATTAGCATTTTACTAGTAGAGTTGCATGCAAGCACTGTCTACGCCTAATTATCATACATTTATAGTTAGTATATCTCATCAGGGTGTAGGCTACATGTTTTTATTTCTATAGCAGAAGTCCCTAAGTATACAGGACAAAGATGAAACACTGATAACTTCTCTTTGACTAGTACATTAATGTTAAGTTGAATTTACAGACTTAATTGGGGCCTGTCTTCTTCATATTGCCACAAAAGCCAGAATGCCAAATCTCCTAACTAGGACATGGCTGCAGCCTTGTGAGACTATTTTAGACATTTCTAAGCTCAAGGAACTCACTCGCCCATCATAGTCAAAGGAAAAGTGAGTAAGCATTGGCTTTTTTATTTCCCTTAAGAAGACTACTTTTCTTAAAACTACTATAGAGAGATTACCTGCAGAGTATCTTAAAGACTATGAAGTACTCCAATACCACGTAAGCGAAGATAATTTAAATATATACTCTTCCCTTTGAAAGCATATGTGAATCATGCCTCCAGAATGGTAAGAGAAAAGGTGAATACCTGTACATTTTCCTCCAAATGTGCTGAGCTACTGTAGCTGAGCTTAGAGAGTGAAATTCACACTTAAAAAACTCAGTGAGCTGCCTCATTCCTTTAGTCACCCACAGCAGGCTCAGTGTTTGACCTGTAAAGCTAATAAAGACCTGAGACCTCATTTTGTTCTAGACAAGCACTGCTGAGTTCTTTTGTTGTAGTTAAGCTCAAGAGTATTCCAAAGATTTTTTTCTAACTCATTTTATTGCAAATGAAATCTCAGCCCTTCCTCATCCTTACTTATAAAAAAAAATAGAACCAGTGAGTTTAGATATCTCTGGCTGAATGAAGTAAAAGTTTAAGCATTCAAGTACTCCTGGAGATACTGCAGTTATTCTCCATTTTCAATTTTAGCATCACTGGGATGATTCCTCTTGACCTGAAGTTATTTTGCTATCGGCTGTGTCACTGGGTTCCTTGTTTCATGTTTTATTTAAATGAAGAAAATATGTTTAGAATTAGAGGCTTTCAAACAACTTTGGAATATGATTTATACATGGTAACTATGTCAAGCTTACTATATGTGATATGCTTTTGATTATTTTCATAACTACTTCTGTAGTTGCTTAATATCTAAGAATGTATGGCTTAACCTGATGACATTGTGTTTTTTTTTTAATGAGGAGAGATGGGAATATGCCATAAGCCAAGTTTGTAATACTGGATGCTTAAGCAGTCACTGTGCTCATTTTCCAGTGATTTGTAGGCATCCATTATATGTTGAATTCCACTTTCATCCAGGTCATTTATATGCCAGGCCACCAAAGGTCCCTCAAGATTGCTTCTTGTGAAATTGAGTAACTCCTTTTTATTCCCTTGTTAAAATTGTTTACCATTTCTACAGGACTTCGTTCCTCCAAAGGAGAAGTTTACATCCATTTAAGTGACTTACTGTCTCACCCTTAACGGACTTAGTGACTTTTCAACCTAAGTATGTGCAGCATATAAAAACAATTTTTAATATAAAGCTTTCTATGTGTTCCACATAAATTTTACCCATCACACCACATTTACTTACCTCTGTGATACTGTTTTCCAGAGAACACAAGCTGTTAATGTATTTTAGCTGAATCTCTGCTGATTTTCTTCCACAGTGAGATAAGAGTTTAGACTAAGTTTGGAGGAAATTGAATGAAAGAAATTATAGGTAGGTTTGTCATTGCAGAATTTATTTTAGCTCAATGACAAGTCCTTTATACAAGTACCAACGCTTGAGAATCCAAGTGAACATAGGGAGAGATTAAAGAACTAGTTAATGAACATGTCTTTTTGTCCAATATTATAACTCTTGAGATTGTGCTGCCCCAGAAGCAGGAAGAAATATACATAGAGTTGCATTATGCAGTTTTTCACTGACATTGACTTTCTCTAACTTGATATACAGTATATAGATGAAGTACTGGGTGCTTCTGAGAAGAGATCAAGTCCTGAAAGCCCACTGTCCCTGGGGGTTGCTGTTATAAATGAGGTAAAAGGAAATATCTTGTCTCTTCTAAAATGTGAAGACACACATAGCAATTAGTCAAAGACAGAGAGCCAACGAGAAACCTCCCTGAGCACTGATGATGTCAGTGCCTTGATCTTTACCATATAAACTCCAGAAAAGTGAAAATATTCTTTTCCCTATAAATTATCCCCCCTTTTTCTTATGTATTTATGGATAGACACATTTCCAACTCAAAAACTTCATCTCTGTGGTTTTCTGTACAATTCTAGCTCTTAGTACATTACCTGAAATATAAAATCAGAGCAAATATTTGAAGCAAATTGAATTCAGGATATATAAAATTTGAAATAAATTCTTACATATTGCAATGTTTAAATTAATATTAGTTTAAAGAAAAGAGGAAAAAAGTTGAAAATAGACAAAAATAAAATTTGAATACAGAGATGATTAGAGTAACAATATCAATGAGATTCTCTAAATGCACATGTTATGTATTTCCTAGAAATATTTATTATTTAGATTGGATGTAATATTTGTAACTTTATTCTCTTTGGAAATGAACATTTTTTTATATTTTTAAGTACTTATTTTGAAAACTTGTTTTAAAAATATCACTCTTCATTGTTTAAAGTAGTATTTCTATCCTTTATTTGTTCACAATTCAAATGATACTAGCTTATCAGGTGCAAGTCTTGAGTCAATCCTACTTTCTGCATTTATAAATTATAGTTACTGCATTATTATTGCCAACTTTTGGGGGAATTATTGCGTTGAGGATTGGGACCCACTCAAATATGAATACTGAAATTTCATTATTCCTGATAAATGTTACCTTAGTTCTGGGTCAAGAGTAGCTAAGTTTCCCATTGCTCCCCACTTTGCTCTCTCTCAGAGGCTAGCTCATCAGTGCAGCCCTTCTTTCCACGCACTTCTATGCCATGCTTCATTGGTTGGGACTAAAGTAACAGATGGACCATTCATTCATTAATCTAGGAAAGATTATAACAAGACTTCTTTGTATACAATCTTGAAATAATTTTTATTAAAATGTCATAAATATTCGTTGAACAAGAACAGGACACTATATTTGAATAACTAGTTTAGGAAGTTTCTTTTTCAATGTGATATATAGTACTTTATGATCACATTTATAAATTTAAAATTGTGAATAATTAAATCGAAAACAATCTCTATAGAACAATTTTATAAGGCTTTAATATTTTTAAAATTATCTAAACAATCGTTTAGTGAAATGAATGGCTTTGGGGAACAGAACGTTAGAATAAATAATTTGTTTTTATTATATTTTATTATTTATATCTTTGTTGAACAATGAAAAATAATATCTCAGGACATATCAAAGTTAAGAGCATACTTGGTATGAATGTGCATGCAGAATTTGTGTGCCTCTGTGTGCTTTTGTTTCTAAAAATAAAATATATAAAAATATATAAAATTGTCTGACTTTAACAAGGAGTGTCCAGGCACTATCAAGATGAGAAGATGAGAAAACTTCAGATATGCAAAGATTACCTCATGATACAGTATCAAGAGGCAAGAGACATAGAATTCACTGCTAGAATTCTTAATCTGATTAAAGGATATTGAATGCTAGATACAGCTATAAATTTCAGAGTTTTAATAATACTGAAATTTTAATAATCCTGTGGCAATCTTACCTCAACAATTCTCTGAGAGAAATGCTGACCCCCTTCTGATCCCTTGGAGCAGATTGTGTATTTATAAATGTATTTTTTTATTGTTCCAATGATATTTTTATTTTTTAAAAAAATATTTGTTTGGTGGATACAGTTTAAAAAGATTAGGTTCTGGTTACTCATTCTTTTATATGGGGGTATTTATTATTTACATTTCAAATGTTACTCCCTTTCCCTGTTTCCTGTCCCTAAACTCCCTAACCCCTCCCTCTCTCCTTCTCTAAGAGTGTTCCCCTCCCCATCTGCAACCCCTTACTGCCCCCCCTCCTGACAATCCCCTACACTGGGGGTCCAACCTTGGCAGGAACAAGGGCTTCTCCTTCCATTGGTGCCCAGCAAGGCCATCCTTTGCTACATATGCAGTTGCAGCCCTGGGTCAGTCCATGAATAGTCTTTTGGTAGTGGTTTAGTCCCTGGACGCTCTAGTTGGTTGGCATTGTTGTTCTTATGGGGTTGCAAGCCCCTTCAACTCTTTCAATCCTTTCTCTAATTTCTCCAACAAGGGTCCCGTTCTAAGTTCAGTGGTTTGCTGCTAGTATTTGCCTCTGTATTTGATATGTTCTGGCTGTGTCTCTCAGGAGAGATCTATATCCGGTTCCTGTAAGCATGTACTTCTTAGTTTCATCCATCTTATCTAGTTTTGGGGGCTGTATATATATGGGCCACATGTGGGGCAGGCTCTGAATGGCCGTTCCTTCAGTGTCTACTCTAAACTTTGCCTTCCTATATCCTCCTATGGATATTTTTGTTCCCCCTTTTAAGAAGGAGTGAAGCATCTGCATTTTGGTCATCCTTCTTCTTGAGTTCCATGTAGTCTGTGGATTACATCTTGGGTAATTCAAACTTTGGGGCTAATATCCACTTATCAGTGAGTGCATACCATGTGTGTTTTTCTGTGATTGGGTTACCTCACTCAGGATGATATTTTCTATTTTATTCCATTTGCCTATGAATTTCATGAAGTCATTGTTTTTGATAGCTGAGTAATATTCCATTGTGTAGATGTACCACGTTTTTTAAAATCCATTCCTCTGTTGAAGGGCATCTGTGTTCTTTCCAGCTTCTGGCTATTATAAATAAGGCTTCTATAAACATTGTGGAGCATGTGACTTTGTTGTATGTTGGAGCATCTTTTGGGTATACGCCCAGGAGAGGTATAGCTGGGTTATAACTGTATTAGTTACTTCTCTTGCTGTTGCAATGCAAAGAAGAAAGGATTTTTCTCCTGGCTCACAATTTGAGTGCATAATTTCTCATGGGGCAGAAGTCATGACAGAAAGAGCATATTTCACCCACAGTGAAGATGTGAGAGAGGAATACTAGAGGTCCTGAGTTCAATTTCCAGCAACCGCATGGTGGCTCACACCAATCTCTAAGGGGATCTGATGCCCTCTTCTGTTGTGTCTGAAGCTAGACACAGTGTAGACCTTGTTAACACCACTTTCTTTAACAATAACAGATGCCTTCGAAGCTACCTTGTTTGAAATCATTAACTCTTACACCCTTTGGCTTACCAGTCCTCACATTGTTTGCATATATGTCTGTTCCACTTTTTGGCCTATCTCTTGGTGTAACTACATGAGAAATGTGAGATGTGACCGTGATGTGTCCTACATGTTCACTGTCTTGAGGTTACCCTGTCAAACAACTAAGTTCCTTACTTGTGAAATCAGCCTTCTTCACATTAGCAGGTTACAGGCAGGGTGTAGTATGATAACGTGAGTGACCTCCAGCCTGATGCAGAATGGTGCTCTGCTTTGCTAACACTGAAAGGTCAGAAGAAATGTCTACAATTTTCTTGCCATTCTTATCTTCCAGATTCCCCTCAAAAATGCCTATAATCTCCTCTTATAGGATTTTATGGATTTTATAGCCCAAAATTCCTACATCCTACACATAGTTACAGCAAACCAAGGGCTTAAGAACCACTTTGTCAAGTTTAAACATGAAACCACCTCATTGGCTGTTTTACCAATTATCTGTGTTAGTTTCTTCTCTCATTGACTTCTCAGATAAAACACCTTAACAAAGCAACTTAAAGATGGAAAGATTAATGTCTGCTTACAGTGTAAGGGCATCATGACTGAGCTGTTAGAATAGAAGGAGGATAAGGAGCTAGACAGAAAACAGAGACAGATGATGATGATGATGATGATGATGATGATGACGACGACGAGGAAGACGATGACAATGATGACGACAAAGGCAGTGAAGGTGGTGGTGGCGGTGGTGGTGGCAGTGATGGTGATGGTGATGATGATGCTTATCTTGCTTCCTTCCTTCAGTCCAGGCCCTTAGTCTGTGCATTGGAAAAAGGCAAGTATAGGGTACTGTGGTCACTTCAATGAACTTAATCTATATAATTCCTCATGGACATCCCCACAGTTGTATTTCCATTTTAATCCCAAATTCTGACAACTTGACAAATCATGTTTAATGCTCTCTATAACTACTCATTAATTCCTGGCATATCCCAAGCCAGTCAGAAAATTGTGTTCAAATGTATAAGAAAGACCTTAAATTTGGACTTGATTTCGATATCCACCTATATATCTTTCAATGTATTCTCTTATTGCAGTTATGTCAGTATGTAACATTCAGTGGTTCCTTGATTTGATATATTTAATGCTTACCATAATAACCATGTATGGCAAAATCTATTCATTTTGCTTGTTATCTGTGATTTGCATTCAGTGAAGAAAGGAACCCAAGGCTATTCATGCAGTAGAAACTCAGCCCTGGGAAGTATGTTCTGAAAATTCTGAAGAGACACAGCCCTTCACCATGTACATGTACACATAAGACTATGTATGAGATCGCAGTTCACAGAATCTATCTGAACAGTAACAAAGCAGGTCAATGTGGGAAGTACAGACATAAGCAATAAGTCTTTATTTGAAATGTGCAAATGAAACACACACATATGCACAGAGTACACAAATATACACACATAGAGAGAAACACCAACTCTCATCACTTTAACTGATCTAAATACATAAAAGGTGGCTTTTGAAGGCCAAATTGCTGGAATACTTTAGAATAAAAATATTCTTTTAAATGGTTTCTGTTTTATTTACTTGGCAGAAAACTTCTAGAGTCTGTGTTTTTCCCTTTTAATGGTTTCAACTGCCAAAGATCTATGGTCCAAAGTAACAAAGTATAAATTCTAGAAATAACAAGCAATTCACAAATTCTGCTGAAAATGTATTACTATTATTATATTTTATTAGCTATCACTACTCATTATCAATATTTTCACTATGCATTAGTTTTAAAGCCTATCATAATTATCTGCATTCAGAAGAAAAATAAGGAAACAGAGAACTTCTCTGTTGCTTTTTCTACTGAGTAATATTAACTTTCTCCCAATTCCTAATGTTAAAAATCCCTAGAAAATTGACCTGACCAAGTAAACAACAAATGGCTAAAAGAGTGGAAAATTGTTTCTCAGATTATATGGTAATATTAACATGATCAAAAGTTTATACTTTTATTTTAGGTAATATTTAAATATCCACTCACTATAAAAATTATGGCATATAAAGAATAATACCTCAGAACATAATTTTAAGGTTGGTTGTAGGATTAAGTAAAAGACCCATATATGAAGTTTCTGGATCACATTAGAAGCTCCAGAATCATCTTTCTCATATAGAGAAGTGAACTAGAAAAGTTGTAGTCTACATAATGCAGAACAGTACTTGAACTACCATTCACTTGTGTTGAACATTTAAAAACAAGTGAATGGCCTGAAAGATGGCAGGGAACTGTCATTTTATGCAATGAAATATATGGTATTGGTAGAGGTACAGGTGTTCACTGGGGGTCATGAAAGACAGATCTCTCTCCTCATCAGCTTTGGATCTTGCCTTATAATTCCCTGCTAACACACATAAAATCTTAAGAAGAGAAACATTGCCTCTTCTTAGAAAGTAAAATACCATCTGTAGTTAAGGAGAGTGGATATATCCTCGCTTTGCTGAGGCCCATTTATGAAAAGCTACTAACCCCTGAATGGAAAAATGGCATTTGAAACTGCAGAAAGCCTAACACTACAAAGGCATACTATTATGAATCTGCCTGTGATGAATTCATCCTTCTGGCCTTGTCAATAATCTGGCAAAGAATATCACTTCTCAGGAAAAAGTGTGCATCAGAAGATATCTGAAGGAGATGACAAGAGCAACTTTACTCTGAAAAAGATATACTTAAAGCCCCTCACAGCCTTTCTTTCTCCCTATGTAATTACTTACATATCTTACATAGCAGTCTTCCGGTGTCTCTTAAATAATAGCAAGAATCCCAAGCATGATACAGCTGACACCTTGCATTTCACTCTTTCTGTAAAGACCTTTGCTTCCACAAAATTACTTGCAAACCCCTGCCGCAGAGCCTGCCTTTCTATAGCCTTTAACTCAGAAAGCATGACTCTCTGACTTACTTTTCTCTATTTTCCTCCTCCCAGCAGCTGATAAGATTTATAGCTCACCTGCCTTGATGTTTTTCTCTCAACCTTTGATAAAAATGCTCTGCTGACTTCCCTCCAATTCCATTTTGAATTTCTGTTATCAAGGAGACTACATTCCTGCCAAGAGGAACTTTTCTTCCTCAATAATTAGATTACACAGAAAAACAATGCAACAGGGTAACTGTATTCCATGCATTCTCTTCTTTCCACTATTTAATTCACACCTGCATTATTTCAAGACCTGCCTCTGTTTATTGCTTTTATTCTAGAATCCAGAATAGTCATCTGAATTTCTTGAGAAAGGGAGGATATGACTCACCTAGTTTGCCTTGTTTAACTACTAGCAATTGGGACCCGATGGGAATGAATAAGGTTTTCTTCCAGCTGTTAGTGTATATACGAATGCATACATAAACATATAAGCTATAGAGGCTGGTCCAAACGGAGAATTAGAACAGAGAGCAACTCCATGTATCTAGGGATTCCATTATTTTCATATTACTATATGAAATATTTCAAGATTCAATACTAGATTTTTCTGCATCCAAACAAAAGGCAAGGGGAACAGAGTATGTAGACTTAAAGGATGGTTTCATCAACCTGGGAAGGGCAATTAAATCTACCGCATTCTATTATCCCAAACTGAATGAAGTTTAGAAACAGTTTTCTTTTAGCACAAGAACAAGAAGCCATTTCTGTGCATGTTACACACAGAACCATCTCAGAACCTGCCCTGGGAAGGACGGTGATATGGTGACAGTGATTATAGTGAATATTTTCTCTACAATACTTATCAACATCCATTTACTTGAATTTACACCCAATTGGTTATGGGTCAGAGACAATGTAGTGGTTGACATTTGCATAACGACTGTGCTGAACTAGGTTGCTTCAGTGTTTGCTCTTTAACTGTAAAATGAAAACCAGATAGCAAAGCCTGCTCCAAAGAGGAAGATGAAACAGACTTTATCTCTCTGTGTATACTGGAGAAGGAAAGAGACTTCTAATTTCAGGTGGAAGATAAGAAAGCCTATTGCTTCGAAATGGGAAGAAAAAGATGAAGAGGAATTATGACTTTAACCTTTTAAATGGAAACCTCTCCAAAGTACAAACAAACCCACTGTCTTCGCCTTTCCTGGTTGATGCTAACTCCAAGGTTTAGTCCCTTTTTTAAATTTAGAATATTTTATTGGATATTTTATGTATTTACATTTCAAATGTTAGCCCCTTTCCTGGTTCTCCCCTCTCCAATCCCACCCACCCACCTACTCCCAACTTTACACCCTGGCAATCCCCTACACTGGGGAAACAAGCCTTCACAGGACCAAGGACTTCTCTTCCCATTGATGCCAGACAATGCCATCCTCTACTACATACATGGATGTAGTCCCTCCATGTGTACTCTTTGGTTGGTGGTTTAGTCCCTGGGAGCTCTAGGGGTCTGGTTGGTTGATATTGTTGTTCTTTCTATGGGGTTGCAAACCTTTTTAACTTCTTCAGTCCTTTCTCTAACTCTTTCATTTAGGGTCCCCATGCTCAGTCCAATGCTTAGTTTGAAGCATCCTCATTTGTATCAGTAAGAATCTGGCAGAGCCTCTCAGGAAACACCCATTTCAGGTTCCTGTCAGCAAGCACTTCTTGGCATCAGCAATAGTGACTGGGTTTGGTGTCTGCATATGGGATGACTCCTCAAGTGGGACAGTCGCTGGATGGCCTTTCCTTCAGTTTCTG
Source organism: Rattus rattus (assembly GCF_011064425.1). Classification (NCBI taxonomy): domain Eukaryota; kingdom Metazoa; phylum Chordata; class Mammalia; order Rodentia; family Muridae; genus Rattus; species Rattus rattus. Next base: position 80,386,038 of record NC_046159.1, on the reverse strand, counting down.
TTCCACTTTTTGTCCTTGTATTTCCTCCAGTGAGTATTTTGTTCTCCCTTCTAAAAAGGACAGAAGCATCCACATTTTGGTCTTCCTTCTTCTTGAGCTTCATATGGTCTGGGAACTGTATCTTGGGTATTCTGAGCTTTTGAGCTAATATCCATTTAGAGAATGTATACCAACTGTGTTCTTTTGTGACTGGGTTACCTCATTTAGGATATTTTCTAGGTCCATCCATTTGCCTAAGAATTTTATGTTGTCACTGTGTTTAATAGCTGGGAAGTACTCCATTGTGTAAATGTACCACATTTTCTGTATCCATTCCTCTGTTGAAGGGCATCAGGGTTCTTTCCAGCTTCTGGCTATTATAAATAAGGTGATGGCTCAGCAGTTAAAGGTTAGGCTCACAACCTAAAATAGGATTAGTCACTCTTAAAATGTAAACAGGTTTCTACAGTTAGATAAATTTCCTCAGAGCTCACCCTCCATATCACTTTAAATTTTCTTATAGAGACATTCTCATGACTCAGGACTTCAAGTCTCAGGAATATTTACTTGACAAGTACACTCCTGTACTTAGTAATGCGGTGATGCTTATATCCAATGTTTATCCATATTTACAATGTGCCAAATTATCCTTGATATTTACTTACTACTTATAAAATTTCACTGATCTCTATTCCCTGGCGTACAGTCACTGGTCCGTGAATCCCTTCTCGCAGATGAGAAAACAACCACTAAGTAGCTACAAAAATGTTCTCTGCCCAGGAGAAAATTGGTGCATCTGTGACTTGAGTATAAGCAGTTTGATCCTAGAATATGCTAGATACAGGATTTATTAGGGAAAAGTGATTAACATCAGTGGTATAACTGACTCTGCATCCACTTCTTTCCGAGCTGCGTCTCTTTTCTGTGCTGACTGCCTGATTGGTCTCTTTATTTCCAAGCAACTCTTGTCTTCTTGAGAGACTCATTCCCAGGGAATGGAAATGCCTGACTTGATTCACAATTAGATGAGAATTATTGCATCTTTCAGCCAAAAGTCTATCTTGTTTTCCTCTGTGCCCTCTAACACCTGCCATACTTAACTGTCTTCGTACATGGGATTCAGAACAAATTTGCAGTTTCTATAAAAGACATCCAATAAGTAGCAAGAAGCCAATCACTTGTTTTTGGTAAGCACTCTTCAGGGTAAGCGCTGGGAAAAGTAAGCGAAACTACCTGTTATATTGATGAAGTAGGGATTTTTCAATTAACTATTGTTTGTTTAAAGATAAAGTATAATCCAGGGTCTCATGCATACAAAAACAACAGAGCATCCTAAAATTGTATAAGCAAACAAAAGGGTACATCAGCTCCCTTCAAGAGTAAAACTTTTTTCCAGAGGCACTACATGTATTAAACTGCAATTTACTGTCTTCCACCTGCCATGAGTTGAGAAGTTGTGAAAATCCCAAATAAATGAGATATTTTATCCCGGGATTGAAAGTAACCACTCTCAACTGACCTACTTCCTTCATTATCAGACAGTTTAAAACTTTATATTCTTGATGTTTTACCTAAGCAAGAATCATTATGTTTTACACACCAGATATTTAACATATTTTCTGGAACTTGCTGTTTATTTAGCTTATTATTTATTGACAACGGAAGAGACAAAAGATGAAGAAAATAAAACAAATTTTCAAAACTATTGGAATAGTTATCTAGGCTTAGAGAAATAATTACAACGTTTGTTCTAATTAGTAACCAGAAATGGTGTTATTGTTGTTTAAATAAGTTATCTTGAATTTCGAATGTGTGCATTTAGAATTTAATATAATTACAAATGTCATTAAAATTATGTTAATTAATGGAGTTTATATTGGCCATTCTCAAAATCAACTAGTAAACGCCACATTCCCAGGGACCAGGATAACTATTTGGAATGCTGGTTGTTATAGTTCATGAAAAATAAGAAAACATCATGAAAAAGTACAGTGGCCTATAAAATTGTCCCTATAACCCCTGCGACATGTGGGTCAAATTCATTCTCAGCTAGAAAATTCGAGGGAATGATCCTGACTAAATTTTATCTCTTGATCAGTATTTAATATTTAATAAAGCTGGCTTCAAATTTGGCTCAAGATGATAGAATTTTTTTTTCCTAAAGTGAATCTTAAGATAGCATAACTAAACAACAAGACAAACCAATTTTCGTACAGAGGAAGCCTGTGCTAAAGCTATGTGCTCCCAGGAGTAAAAGACTGCACTGAACTGTGTACATAGCTATGCTCGTACCAGAAGTAATCGAAGGAAAAGACTGTAAGGACTTAAACAAACAGCTCAGATAGAAGAGATAATGCATGCCTCAGTAGCATGACTGTAATAATAAATATTTCCATAAGATTTTAAAGGTTACCAGGTCAAAACTGACTCTCTTATCTAAATAAATCAGCCAATATTAGAAGTTTTGTTTTACAATCTTAAAGTTCACTGTTCAAAGTGGGTTATTATTTTATTTGAAAGGTCAAAAGGGAAAAAGAAATAGTACAAAATTAATTTATAATGTGAAAGGGTCAATGAAGATTTATCTAATTGGTATATTAAAGATTTTAAATATTTGAAAAGTTACCCATATCTTTAGGCAAGATAAACTTTATCTCATGAGAATCCTAATTATAAACCTGACATTTTAGCTAGAAAATCCTACTGGCTGCCTATAAATTAAGGTAATGATAAGATATGAAGAACTATAAAAATCACTTGAATAAAATGCAGGTTCAGAAACATTATGAACCTAGGAAAAAAATACACTGTTTCTACCTTACAAGATGACCTCTTCGCAGTGGCCTGTTCTGTGTCAGCCACTGTTCAGAACTTGCCCACAGAGCTGTTTATGCTGTTACTGGGCCTGAGGCATTCACAAACGGACAGCATTTTTCTGTGTCTTCTTCATTTACCTGATGAGTCTTAATGTGGTAAAAGGCCAATAATTTCCAGGAGAGCTATGCTATCATAAGCCTAGTTAACTCTTGAATAACCTATATATAATTCTCAAGCATGTGGGTATCCAAACTTTTATAAGCTTAGCTAACTGTGACACGCACTCCCCCCAATTACATAGGTTGGTTCAACCATAATTCTATTGAAACCAGTTTACAATTTATAAATATCAATCACATGTTTTAATTTAACAATAATAATACTAAAAGAAATTAAGATCATTTTCAGATGTCTAAAAGAGAGCACTTCCAATGTTGTTCGTATTTTGTGGTACAATGCTGGAGAAGGCAGACCGTGACCCCATATAAACTTGTGTTGAATCTGAAGAGAAGTATGAATGCTAAAGTGTAAATTTTATAGATGTCCAAGTTTATGTTTCATATTTAACATTTCTGAGACATTTTCAAACCTAAAATATTAATATGAAAAAATATATAAATCATTTGCATTTATAAATACTCTATTACTCCCTTTGGTTTGAATTCCCCCAGATCTCTTATAATGAAATTACACCTTCACTTGGCCCTGTTTCTTTTGTAAAAGACAGACCAAACCAGTATAGGAGAATCCAAATAAGAGGGATTGTTTCCATGTATATTCATCTGTTGTAGACAAAGGATATCATAAAGATTTTCTCTCAGGTCTTTCTCAAAGGCCAGTAATGAGTCTTGTAATTCAATAAAACATCTTAGATGAATTTGATCTAAAATGAATAATTATTATTAATCTGTATTCATGCATATTGTCATGTGTACCATATTCTATACATTCTTTTATTGCTATAAGTTATGTATAAAATTATGTAATCTATATTCAAGAACATATATAGTCCCAAGTTCCTCTACAAAATATATCTGCAATGGCAAATACATAATGAATGGATTTCATATATGAATCCTAGGGTTTAAGCTTTGCCTATTCACCAGCTAAAATACAGACTCCTGCTTATTCAAATATGGTTCAAATCTCTCTTGCAATAAATTTCCATGCTCTCTTTATGGCTGTTCGGAATCTTAAATCTGCTGTACAGATGCAAAGGATCCATTGAGTGTGCATGTGTGCGTGCATTCGTGCATGTGTGTGTGTGTGTGTGTGTGTGTTTGTGTGTGTGTCAGTTTGTATGTACACATTCACATGATTTTAGCAAGACTCTGGGTTAAAGAATTTGCCTCTTCATTTTTGAACAGTTCAATAATAAATGTTTAAAACCAAGTGATGGGGTCAAATATTCAAGCTGAGAAAACATAAGCTCACTTTCTTTTAACTTAAATTGAGATTGCCCCAGTGCCCTGTAGTAGCAGACAACCAGATGACCACACTTTTGCAGTATTAGTAATAAATTAAAGATACAAAATTTTTCAGGAAAAGTTTTAGTGGCTTCAGAGTTTTTATTAGCATGATACTTTAAGGAGAGGAGAATGTGTTGTAACAATGCTTCCAGTCTTTGTACAAGGGAAGCCTACCCAAATGTGTGTCAGATCTGAGGTTTTTATGGAGGGTGAAGCCAGTCAGACCCATAGCAAACGCCATGAAATCAGATTCTTGAGGTCCTGTACTGAAAAGAGGAATTCCATCACAGTTGTCATGAGAGAGTTTCTGCAGAGCCACTGCAAAAGCCAATTCACATCCCTATAATCATAGTGCTTTTGTCTGGAAGCCCCAGTGTAGGGGAAGGCTGGGGTTGGGGGCGTGGGAAGGGGGTGTGGCTGAGGAGGGGGAACACCTTTATAGAAGGGGAGGGGGATGGGATACAGGGCTTATGTTCCACAAACAGGGAAAGGGAATAACATTTGAAATGTAAATAAAATATCCAATAAAAAATAAATAAAAACATGGATATTGATGAATTTTTATTAGATATTTTATTTATTTACATTTCAAATGTTTTCTCCTTTCTCCGTTTCCCCTCAGCAACCTCCTATCCCATCCCTCCTCCCCCTGCTTCTATGAGGGTGTTCCCCAACCATCCTCCATCTTCCATTCACCACCCTAGCATTCCTCTACATTGGAGCATCAAGCCTTCACAGGACCAAGGTCCTCTCTTCCCATTGATACCAGACAAAGCCATCCTCTGCCACCTACAGTTGGAGTCATGGGTTCCTCCATGTGTACTCTTTCGTTGGTGGTTTAGTCCCTGAGAGCTCTGGGGAGGTCTGGTTGGTGGATATTGTTGACAATTTATTTCCTATTCAATCTGATATAAGAAGCTGTGAGACACAACCCAAGTATTAAATGATATTTTTTACTAGGTTATTTACATTATTGTTGCTTAGTTATATAATTATTCCATGTTCCTGTACAATATGTTAAGATTTTATTCCACTGACTCCTTAGAAATTGCTAGGTTTCCCTTTAGAACTTGACTGGCACACATACAGCTACAGCCAGTCAGCTTGTGACTGCCTTTAAATGACTGGGAAGTGTGTTTGCCTGGGGAATTTCAATTTACTTTCTGCCCTGTCAAACTGTGGCTTTACAGCTAGTAGGTTTCCATCCTCCTGTTTCGTGAGAAGTACTCCTTTAAAGAGGACAAGTATGGGGTTATATTCCTTAGCACTACAGTATGTGAAAAGCTTCCAACACATGCACACAGGCATGCAGGCATCCACACACGCATGCATGCACGCACACATGCAGTCATGCATGCAAACACCACAAAATAGTTATAATGGTCTTGGCTGGGATTAATTTTAGCATGAGCAAAGGTGATTCAAGTGTCTAAAATGTCCCACTGGAATCTACAAAGGTTCTAGATTATTTGCTGTGAAATCACCCTACATTAATTAATATCCTGATACTCTTATATATGGATCCATGACAGCTTCCAATTTTAATGTCATATTGTATGATATTTGTAATCTCTATATTTAAGTGAAACATAATAACTCTGTTTTGATTCATTTTTTGCAATTAGACAATCTTCTGCATAACCAATTATATTCCAGTGTTTTACCAGAACCGTGGGGCTTTTATTGACCTAGTCTGACATGCAAGGTGTTGTTACAGCACTTTGGTGCTCTTATGATCATAGTCTGACATATATGTGTTGTGTTTTACCAGAACCATAGTATTCTTTTTTTTTTTTTTCCAGAGCCAGAACCATAGTATTCTTATGGACGTTGTCCGACATGCATATGTTGTATTTTCATTAGTACCATGTATCAGCACCTTGCTGTTGTTATGAAGGTAGTCTGCTAAGTAGATCCTGCTGTGGCTTTGGGGGGTCTTACAGAAACCTAAAATCTAACAGAGGCTGGTTGGCATCAGAGGCTGAAGTTCTTGTCAACTTCTTTTAGTGTTCCTCTCTTAGATGGGGTTTTACTGCTGGGAACAGATACCATGATCAAGGCAACTTATAAGCACAGCATTTAACTGAATCTGACTTACAGGTTCATAGGTTCAGTCCATTATCCTTAAGGTGGGAGCATAAGTCATAGCTCTGGTGTTGCCAAAAATCCTACATCTTAATCTGAAGGTGGACAGGAGAAGACTGGCTCCCATGAGTATAGGAGGAGAGCCTCACAAGGACACACGTCCTCCAACAAGGCCACACCTACTTCAACAAGGTCACACTTCCAAATAGTGCCACTCCCTGGGGTAAGCGTATTCAAACAGCCACAGCCCCACACCATTATGTCAGACCCTATAAAGAGCTTTGACCACATCAGGAAAACTGTGGGGCACGGGTGTGGCAGCAGTCCCAACATGGCGCCCGGGACTGCAGCTAAGTCTCATGACTAGCACCTGACTTCCTCACACACCAGAAACTAGCCACGTCCATTGTGAGAGCTGCGCAGGCACACCATGACGCAAGATCAGGCCATGTGACGTGGACCTATGAACTGAGACTACACAGTCTGAACCAAGGAGGAGGTTCCCATATGGGCCACCACTTGTCGTCTCCATCTCCATTCCGCAGAAAGGAGCGACACCACGAAGTTCTTCTCAAAGCAGTTTATTCAGGAACCTTTCTTTCTGCATGCAAACAGCAATCTCCCTTTTCTTTTCTTCTCTCTCCTTCAGCCCCTGAGCACACTCCCTCATATCCTCCCTCAACTCTGCCTCCTCAGTCCAGACTGCGTAATCTCAGTTCATAGGTCCACGTCACATGGCCTGATCTTGCGTCATGGTGTGCCTGCGCAGCTCTCACAATGGACGTGGCTAGTTTCAGATGTGTGAGGAAGCCAGGTGCTAGTCATGAGACTTAGCTGCATTCCCGGGAGCCATGTTGGGACTGCACCACACCCGCTCCCCACATCAAACTTGATAAACATTCACTGTGGGGGTGCCATCTTTGCACATTATTTTACCTGAAAACAGTTCTGTTCTATTTATTCATCATGACAAGTTAAATCACATGATGGTTTATGAGAAATATTAATAGAAAGGGCAAAGGGATGGATTAATGATGCATTTTACTTCTTTCAGAGACAATTCATGATATTTACCTTTCCAGTGAAATTTTGGTTACTATGTGCTACAAATTTTCGGGCTTTAGTATTATTTTAGTCTTGTGTATTCTCCCAGTATTTTATAGTGTTAGGTGAAACTTAATTTTTTTGTATGTTTGTTTCAACAATCTGCAGACAGACTCAGGAGAATTCTATGACATGTGTAGTTTGGGAATTGTTCTTAAAAATTTACCTGGTAGGAAAACAAAAGTTGTAAAAGCCCCTTGCTTAATTATAACCATTCTTGTTGAAGTTTATGGGCAGGGCATAAAAAGCACACAATGTGATTCTCAATGAAATAAATAATTATAACAATCTCAACTTTGTAAAATCCTAGTGCTGCGTACTTGGCCAATTTAAAAGTTTGCTTTTCTGTTTCTTTTCATGGAATTATGATCAAAATATGCTCTTCTGAGGCTTGCCCTTAAAATATTCGAAGAACTTAGCCCAGGGCCTAGCACCCAGCACTGAGAAAAGCAGATTGTCATTTCAGTATGAACCTCAAGCATTGTCGTTAGGACTTTCTAAGCAATTGACAAGGGATGGAAATATCTGTCCAATGACCACCTATGTTCCCATCAACTTCAGTATCTTGTTCTTTATGGACAAGTTTCAAAGCAACTGTATTCTAGGAAGATGTGGTTTCAAACGTTGTCTCCAATCCCTTTTAAAAGAATGTAACTGGTAATTTAATACTGAAGAATACATTTGCTTTGGCACTGTGCTTTTTTTTTTTTTTTTTTTTTTTTTTTTTACTTATTATAGCTTTTTTAAAAGCAGTAGTGTGTACATCTTATTTGTTCTCTGACTGTGTGCAGGTATTTAGAGTAATGCGGGACAAATATTCAGGTGTGTTACTTTTCATACTTAAGCTGATTTTCTTGAACGGCCTCATTAAAAAATATAATAAACACATACACACACATAAACATATATCAGACTAACAAGGGGTGCCATTAAGCTATGTATTACTACTTGCCTAACATACACAGAGTCCTAGGTTTGATCACACATAAAGAAAATTAAAGTGAATTTTACATACAATAAAATAAAATGAGGATTTTTAAATAAAAATGGAAGGTATACACTATTTCATTTAAGGCAAATGTTTTTTTTTTTAAATTTCTTCCTACACAGTACTAAAATTTAGAATGGCATTTTGTCTAAAACTTTTGAAAACTTCTGAAATAACATATATTTATACACTAGAATATAAAATGGAAAATAACAAATAGTTATTATTGCTTACTTAATGTCAAACATGTACATACATGTATCTCATGAATATTTTAATCATAATTTTTATAAACCTTTGCTGGATTTATTTCATTTTACTTGTAAATGATATTGCGTGGAATAGTTTTTTCAGCCCCTTAGATGCAACAGTAAGGACAATGGGAAATACAGGCTGCAGAGTTACATCTGACACCAGGTATCATGGAAATTTGACCATGCTTCCTCTTGGTGGGGAATTCTGCAACGGATGAACATACTCTTCCCTTAATAGATTCGTGTAACGGTCTACTTTGAATCTCCTTTGGTTATAAACATACACACATACAACTTGCACACTTGCATACACAGATACATACAACTGGCACATGCACATGCTAACCAAATGCAAACATACTCCCATACTCACTCACACATGTATACACACACCCACACATAGACACACAGACACCCATGGAGAGACACAGAAGCAAACACCAACACACACATGCACATACCTCTGAGTACAATCACCAGCATTATAAACTAAAAGAATTTTTAACATTGATGATTGGCAAATGGACTGTGCTACTGTATGAGAGACAGCCATTTCACATGATCCATTATTGTAAGTGATACAGTTTTTAAACCATGTCACTTCTGTATTTCATTTGCTCTACTTTGGTTTTTTAAGTCTAATGTGGCTAGAATTGTTCCTTCATTCCCCGGACTACTATGTTTTTCTGTGAAATTATCTTGGTGTAAACCACTAAGATACATATAAATTATATATCAAAGACATTTGAAAGTAGAATATGATTTTGAATAGGCATCTGTTTAATATGGACTGAAAATATGTTTTAATATTGGATCCAAATATGATAGCATATATTTTACTACCTATACCTCCAATTTGGTATCCTCATTTTCATTTTAACAAAATAAAGAAAATGTCTTTTAAATGGTTTAGAATTCATGCCCTGGGTCCAGGAGTAAATGGCACACACATACACACATGCACACACACATACACACACACATACACACACACACACACACACACACACACACACACCACATTGAAAAAAATTGTCTCAAGTCATTTTTGACAATGTGTTTTTGTTGTAATATTGGTCTTTTGCATGTATAGTTTGAGTTCATATATTGCTACGTTTGTTTGTTTTCTTCTATGTAATTTGTTCTATTCTAATTTTCTGTTATTTTCCTTTGTTCTTTGTGTTTGAATGTATTTTAAAGAAGGTAAAAAGAAAAGGCCTGCCTTTGGTTACATAGGGAGATAGAGAGGCTCTAAGAGGAGTTAGGAGAAAGCATGATTAGATTAGATTGTAAGAAAATGGCTTTTCTTTATAAAATATTTTAAATGAAATATATTAAGAACCAATAATAGTGCTGGGAAACAGTTTTATAAAAGTCAATTCTCCATTTGTTTTCCTCTTTTTAAAATTTATTATTTTAAACTACATATTCTTGGTTATTTAATGCAAAATATTTCATTAAAGGAATTAACATTACTTTTTTTTTTCGGAGGTGGGGACCAAACCCAGGGCCTTGTGCTTGCTAGGCAAGTGCTCTACCACTGAGCTAAATCCCCAACCCAGGAATTAACATTACTATTAAAGTCCAATTTATATAAAAATCTGAAAAGATATAGAAAATAATATTAGTTAAATAAACACAAATAACACTTTCAAAAATACTTTATAATGGAAGCTAAGAAGTCAAATAATGTAATACATTTCAGATTTTGGTCAAGGAGATTTTACTGAAAATGAGGATTAGCTGAACATTATTAGAACATGTTCTTCTGAAAATTTCATAATCATAAATTCATTTAAATGAGAAATAGTAGGCATATATATCTTATTAAGCTAGATATACATATAAATAGTAATAGAAGTTCAAAGAAATTAATATTATTAAAAGAAAAATATCTCTATATATGTATAACATCATATCTGTTCTCATACCCCCCCTGACACATACATTGTTGGTATTTGACAGGCAACCGTCACCCTACTTCAAACACTTTTTTGATATTTCTGTGTACATTTCATAGAGTTCCTGTTAATGACATAGCATCATTCTAGCATGTGGCGACCAGTGATCTACAGCACTCAGCTTAACTGAGTATAAAATGCAGAGTTTGGATACAATGATTTATAAGATGCTTTAACCACCTCTCTTTTTTTTGTTGTATTTTCTTTGATTTACATTTTGGAGAAATTACAATATGTTTCCCTTTTCAATGGGCCATATATTCCTCAGTTTCATAATTATTATGTTGTGAGTGACCAAAGTGCTAAAAATACATGAAACTGTGAAAACTGAATTTATTATGAAACTTCAAAATATACTGGAAAAACTTTTTAATTTTTTTTACTTCTTATGTAGCAGAAGATGGCCTTGTTGGGCACCAATAAGAGGAGAGGCCCTTGGTCCTGCTAAGGTTGGATCCTCCCCAGTGTAGGAGAATGTCAGGGTGGAGAGGTAGGGAGGGGTGAGAAGTTGGTGAGGGGAACACCCTCATAGTAAAGTGGGGAGCGGGGATGGGATAGGGGATTTATGAAAACAGGAAAGGCGATAACATTTTAAAAGTAAATAAAAATATCCAGCAAAATTAAAATGTTTTCATACATGATTGCTGTTTGAAACTGTATTTGCTTTTCCAATCTTTCTTTCTTATGTACCAAATCTTTTAGTGCCTCCTACCCTCTTCTTCTGTTTTAATTCCATGATTTCTTTTTCTATATTATTGTGAGTTATAAATACATGCAAACTGATTATTTCATTTTAACGACCTTATTTTGACAACCAAATAGTTGAGAGTTCATGGTTGCAACATCCTTGTTGAATTTATTACAACTGTAGCCTTTTATTCTGACTCTTTCAAACTTCTTTTTCACCCTCATCTGTGATGTCTCTTGAATACTTAAATATAGGGTTTGCCCTGAGATGAACATATTGTTACTGGGAACCTTATAACCAAATGTTCTTTACATTTAGACAGGCTATACACGCTTATAGTAGTTTTTAATGCTCATACCCTCCTTGGGTAGGTTTATTTCTATATATTTTATTCATATGAAAGTAGTATGAATATGAGTATTTTCGTGATATCATTCTTTCTCAGCATGCTCCTGTGGTAAATAGAAAGTCTCCTGATTTTACCAGGCATTTTATATCCTGCCACTTTGTTAATAGCTTATATAACCTGGAATTTTTCAAATCTCTTATGTTTCATACTATGTTTGTAAATACGGATAATTTCATTCCTTCTTAAAGGGTTTTCTGACTTTCAAACGTTGAGAAGTAAGCAGTGTTTCTGATGGTTTCTCCTTTGTAAATGACTTGTGGACTTTTTCTTGCTGCTTTCTAACTCTTTCTTTGGTCTGAATATTTTGTCTGGAGAGAATATGCCATGAATATTTTCTTGTCCTGTCTGTCTCTCATTACTATTTAATGTATGGTTGGGAATTTCTTTCATGCTTTGGGGGAGCTTTCTTTTATGATGCTATTGAAGTTGTGTTCTATAGTAATGACTAGGGATCTTCTTTTTCTACTATACCTATGAGTGTAACTGTGTTCTCTTTATTATTTTCTGAAGTTCTTGCATATTTTCTTAGTATCCTTTTTGTTTGTAAATTTTCATTTACTTATACTGACAGGACCAGTGTCTCTACTTTAGCTCCAAGCTCTGCTTTTCTGTTTTTTGCATGTTCGGTTGTTCTGAAAATGTTTTGCCTTGAGTTCTCTCATTTAGTCTTTGAACCTTTTAGTGCTATCTTTATTTTAGCTAGAGTTTTCTACAGCAATTCTTTATTTTTACATTCCTATTATCTTCAGAATTTCATTCATCCATTTGTTTATGTTTCTTGGATATCAGTTGGGAGTTTACTTTAGTACTTTTTAAGTTTATCAAGGTGTTTGCATTCCCTTTGAATTACGTTAAATCTTTCACTATAATTATAAGTGTGTGTGTGTGTGTGTGTGTGTGTGTGTGTGTATGTGTGTGTGTGTATGTGTGTGTGTGTATGTGTGTTTGTCCTGAATTTACCTATATAATCCCACTGGAGAACATTTCTATAGGATTCAGCAATATGTGGAATGGGGATATTGCCTTGCTCTTGCTCTATCATACTACTGATGTTTTTGTGATGGTATCTATGAATATTTCGTTCTGTTTTGTCATTGGTCAAATCTGTTTGACTTCAGGTCAGGGAGAAGGAGTGAACAGAACAGTCCTTTAAATAATTGTCCTTGTTTTTTTCACTCAAGAGACTCAAGCTCACTGGTGACCTGTGTTGTGTGAGGATCTTAAGGATCTTTTGGGGTTTCTTGGGAATATTTTTAGAAGACTTACTGGGTTGAGCTAGAGGATAGAAAGGCAGCAAAAGGAAGGGAAATACACATGAGAAAGTATGTGCATATGCTTGCCGAGCCTAGAGAGGAGAATGAATGGACAGTGTGGGAGGGGGTCTCATTTTCCAACTCAGCAAGAGGGCATGTCAATATGACTTACAGCTGGGTCTGGGAATGGAGCAGATGAGTGGTGGAAAAATCAGATTCTGGGTCAGAAATGTGAAAAAATAACATCTTTTGTGTTAATAACACCTTTTTCATGAGCATTTGTGTGCATACACACACACACACAGTGACTGCAGTCTTTGTGTTTGTCTCAGTGTTCTCTATTCAATAAAAGGAACAACCCTCTACTTTGTTTTGCAAGAGCATCTTACAAACATTGCCCAGTTCCAGTGATTCATCCAGCTACCTGAAAGAAAAGCCATACTTTAAAATATTTCAGATGTCATACAAGTTCAGGACTTGTATGGGAAGGACTGGAAACTGACATCTTGGATCCAACTTTGAAATTGCCTTTCTCAATCCTACTGCTAGAATATAATTATAATACTTCTTTTTTTTTCTTTTCTTTTCTTTTCTTTTCTTTTTTTTTTCGGAGCTGGGGACCGAACCCAGGGCCTTGCGCTTCCTAGGCAAGCGCTCTACCACTGAGCTAAATCCCCAACCCCAGTACTTCTTATCCCTAAGGGTTTTCTCTAAGCTAGCTACAAACACGTTTGCAATCATCATAGAATTTAAAGACAGGAAGTCTGTCTAAAGTAAAATTGGAGGTGCAGTGTGTCCTCTTCTATGATTTCATTTCTGCATGTAACAATAAAAAAATTCTCTTCATCAGCCTTTCCATGTTATTCATTATAATCTTCTTGCCAACAAAGATCTTACAGCTAATCTAACATGAGAGATTCAATAAATTCAGTAATCATGAGAGATACCTTTTCCCTAAATATGCTGGTAACTACTGAATAATAAGCCTTAAGAAACCTGTTTCTAATATAATATTTGAAGATCCAGGAGTTACAACCTTTACAGTGGTATTTGGCTTAAAGAGTATAGAGATTAAAGTAATGTATATGTATACATTAACATGTGTATTATGTAATTTCATAAATATAATGATATGTACATGCATACATACATACATACACACACACAAACACAGAAACACACACAAAGATACATATACCAGTATATAATTTTTAGCTCTTGCTTAAACAAGTAAATCCCCAAATCTAAAATTGCAGGCATATAAAGAATTTGACTGGAAGAATCAACATACCTGCCCTCAAGCAGTATTACAGAGCAAGAGTGATAAAATCTGTATGGTATTAGTACAGAGACGGCAAGTAGATCAATGGAATAGAATTGAAGAGCCAGAAATGAACCCATATACCTATGGTCACTTGATCTTTGTCAAAGGAGCTAATGGTTGTGAGCCACCATGTGGTTGCTGGGAATTGAACTCAGGACCTCTGGAAAAGTAGTCAGTGCTCTTAACCACTGAGCCATCTCTCAAGCTCCTATTTTTCATTTCTTTTTTCAGGATATTTGATCACACAGTGAACACCAACATTGTGCTATTTACTTTTTTCTAGATGTACTATGGCTCAGGCCTTAGCACATACTGAAACTGAGCATGATCTCAGAACACCTTGCATGGCCAGTCCTGCTCTCCTCTTGATTTTCAGACCGTGTTTATGTCTTAATGTGTACTCTCTTTATGTATTATTGTCTAGCTTTATAATCCACGCTCCCTAGAAGAGTTTTCCTTGCTAATTCTTAGAATACCACTGGGTAGTTTTAGTTTATTTTCTGCTGAAACCTCTTGCTGGATCTGATTCTTTATCATATAATGCATTTTAGGGCTGTTCTCTTTTGATTACCTGAAAGCACTGTTTTCCACGTGGCCCAGCTTGTCTTTACCTCTGTTCCTTGAACTGCCACTCATCTTATTCTTAGATCCCCTCACACTTCAGTTCTTTAAGCGTTCCGTGTCAAATCTGTTGTTCTCTAAGGAGTGAGCATACTCATCTTACTCAAACACCACCCACTGACGAGTACCATGCAGCTGACACTGCCTTAATGTCTCAGTCTTAGAATGTATGGAATCCTTGAAAAGGGAATGTTAAAATGGAAGTTAATGTTATATGTGTCTTATAATTTTTCATGTCTTAGGTGAACAGTTACTAACAATTTATAGTTCTTTACCAGATAATTTCTTACCAGTTCTCACTAAAGTGGAACCTGAAAATATATTCTTCTTTACTGTTAAGGAATTTATTTGTCAGGGATAAATATCAATTTTAAGCACATGGCACACAAAGCAGGAACGTTTACATGCTAGAATACTACTAGAAATACAGGTTTGGGCTTCTACCTAAGAGTCAGATCAGAAATTCTAACACTATGTTCCAGTTCCCTGTCTTTGTAGGCTGCCCTGGTTCTTCTAGGCATGTGTCTAAATTAAGTCCCATGGATATTACAGCTAAAATAATAGTAATGCCATTTAAATATATTTGACTTCCTTAGTGATTTGGTAACCTGCTGACATAGCTGTAGGAAAATCAATCTCACATGACTTTTGATTCATAATCCGATTAACAGCCTTGACACTTTGCACCTTTCCGAGAGCTCCATACCTAATTTCTCAGCTAATTTAGTGCACACTTAGGTTCATTTCCTACTACAGGGATAAAAAGCTATTTCCCACCACATTTCTTTCATGTGTGACAGCCTAAAGAAATGAATAGGAAATGACAATAACCCAGCACCAATTTATCAACCTCACTGTCATTCCTTAAATATCACTTTCAGAACTATGTTATTACAGAGCACCAGTAGAGGACAAAGCAATGATTTGGGCAGGCTCCAGAAAGACTCTCAAATGTCAGGAAAAATATTTTGTTCCATAATTATGATAGATTTATGCTATGAATAAAGGTTTGAGATTTAGATAATATATGTCACCCTTCTCTCGTGGCACAGTGATAATAAGAGAGGGACTTCATTGTTTTCACACTATGACAAAAATATGAAGCTGTTCTTTTGTAAGGGGAGGAAGTAGCATGTATTATTGAAGAAGCGGGAGCCAGTGATTGAATACCCTCCTGCCTTTTATCTCCACCTCCGCTGAACTCACTTGTATTCATCCTGCCCTGTGAACAGAGCTACGGTCTGCAGTGCAATTGTTACCTAACCTTTCCCTGCCGCCTGTGTTGTAAAAACATTTCTGCTGAGTGCATAGGAGGTTTAAAGGAGCTAGTCATTAATTCATTCAGGAACATCCTTCTAGTTTACTTTATCATTTCATTTCCTTTCGTATATTGAGTCTACATTCATCTTTCAATAAAACAATGAGATACAAAATCAAAGTATCAATGGATAAAGACATTTGAGGATGAGTAGAGGATAATGATTTGCTTTGAATACAAGCAGATGTGCTTAGGATATACACACAGTGTGATGATGGATTTTAAATTCTCGAAATATACACAAAAGACTAAATCATTGTGTGAAATATAATTTAAGACTATTTTAGCCAACTAGAGTATACCAAATTTTTCAATTATAATTATTGTAAATTATATTTTCTACTAGGATGTCTTAAAATGTTTCTGCTCTGATATTAAACTTTGATATCTTGCATATTATGAAAAGTATATTTCACATTTGATACTTGTGTACATTATCAAATGTCTATGATTATATATAATGATTATAAAGATTTATAAAACTTAGCCTATAATGATCAAACTATTGCATGTGTTAATTAGTATTTAAATTAAGTAACTCTTATTTATTTATTTATTTATTTATTGTGGTGATGTACTTTTACATGTGAGCACACATGTGAAGGTCAAATGATCGCTTCCTGGATTCAAGACTATTATCACTAGCTCATCATAATTAGTTATTTTCAGTTTTTCTGGCAATTTTTCCTCTGTGAAATCAATCCCAATTGCGTAATTTTCGTCAATGTACAATTTAGTTTGCTATGCCCAAAAGGTTAGCATAGACATGATAAAATGAAAAGTGAATGTGTTGAGAAAGTGAACGGCATGCTACATGAACTCATGACACATCTCCATTGATTAAGAGAAACAGTGTAATCTATTGAAAGTAAGTATGGACTATGTACATGTATACACACACACACACACACACACACATATATATAAATATATATGGAGAGGGAGAGAGAAAAATATAGATATATAGAAAGATACACACACACATTTATATATATGGAGAGGAGGAGAGAAAGATAGAGATATATAGAAATAGATACACACACACACACACACACACACACACACACACACACACTGATTATTCAATAAGCCAAAAACTGAATTTATTAATATCATGACAAATGAATGTAACATTAAAATATCAGTTATAATAGAGACCGAGATTTTTTTTTTAATTTTTTTTTATTAACTTGAGTATTTCTTATATACATTTCGAGTGTTATTCCCTTTCCCAGTTTCCGGGCAAACATCCCCTTCCCCCCTCCCCTTCCTTATGGGTGTTCCCTTCCCCACCCTTCCCCCATTGCCGCCCTCCCCCCAACAGTCTAGTTCACTGGGGAGACCGAGATGTTATGTTCCACCTTTATTGGTACGATGGCTTAACTGGTAAAGGCCCCTGAGACACAAATCCAGATGGCTCCCTTAGTTCAGTCCCCAGAAGATAGAAAAAAAACCGGCTACACCAAGCTGTCTTCTGACTTCAACAAAGCAATGTGTACAATGTTACCACATGAACTCCTCAACTCAGGCCCGGCCACATGCATGGCTAAACAAACAAACAAAACAAAGTAAACAAGATTCATTGAAGCCTCTTTTGGAGAAAGGAATGATGGTCAAGACAGAAATTAAGGCAAAAAAGATCTAAGAGGGAGAGAAAGAAAGATCGGTAGGCACCTGGGAGAGGAGAGATGCTATCACGATGAGCGTAGCCCTCTGTAGCCCTCTCTGTGAGATGAAAAGTACGTAAACACTTCCATGTGCGTTTTCCATGTTTATTCTCTTGAGGCAGCCTTTGGAGCAGTTATATCTGAGCCAGTGCATAGTCAGCTCCTTCTTTCCTCTTCATGAAAGACTTCTTAAATTAGGATTGTCCCTGATAAAAAGAGAGAATAATATTATTAATAGCTCACATTTGTAATTGCTCCATTTTCAAATGAATCTGTGTTCTCAGTTCATAGTAACTGTAACATTGTTCTACTATGCACATTCACAGGTGCAGAGAGTATGGGCAGGAGCAGCTAGCACTGTAATTGTCTGCCACATGAAGGTAACCTGTATCCATCCACCACTGAGCCTTCCACAGAAACTGAATGTGTGATCTTTGCTGGCTGAACTCCTTTGTCTTTTCTCCCCCTTTCTATTGGGCCATAGTTTCAACTTATCTAGACTTTAACTATTTTAGCTTACGTATAAATTAGAATCACATATCATCTTCCTCCAAATTAGATGGAAAATTTCAAACGAGATTTCCACAGAGCTCTGGTGACTTAGTAAGTGTTCCATGTAACCATCACATTATATCATATATATATATATATATATATATATATATATATATATATAAAGTTATTAATCAAAACCCAAAGAAGACTGGCATATGAATGGATATATCTTATGAGATGTTATGTCTGTGTAATCATGGTGCTCACCATGCTCACCAAGCAGAAAACTTACGTCACATAATTGATAAGGATATATGTAAGTATTCAGAAATACGAGTCATACAGCTTAGTTGGTTTTCCTCTGTGGTATTTTATTTTTCTCCTCTGGGTAGTTAAACAAAGAATTATTTTCTTTGCCACTTAAAGAAGGGAGTATTAAATAAATGACTAGCAGACAAAATGGTTCCGTGGATAAGTGTGATTACAAAGAGATTGATGAATGCTCAAATACAATAATTTACTGTGCATTCTATATAAGTGGATTATGTGTCAGAAGCTAAACTCACTATACTTGTGAATAGTAACAAAAGGGTAAACTCTATCATTGCCAGCAGTTTTATTTAGGGTTTAGTACTTTGTCTAATGAGGCAATTGCTGTTGGAAAGACACAAAATGGAGTTTTTGAAGCTTGTAAACAGTGTACTTTGGCATGGATCTTAATATACTTTTGATGTGTTCTATTATTTAATTAGCATAATTTGAGTCTTCCCTGTGGGTCTGATCTTGGCTCCTCTCCTATGGGAAATGGGATGGTGTTATTTCAGTAATGCATAATAGCCATAATTTTACAGCAGCTACTCAGCACTACCGATCACCGTTTATCTGTGTGAATACAGGCTTACGGTGATTGGCAGCACTGCATAACTGGAGATATAGGCTCACATTTACTGCTGCACCAAATCTGAAATTCTCAGTAGAATATACGTCCATCCTATTTGTGGGCCAGTGACGTCTAGAATTGTTAGTAGCTGCTGAAATTTTATTTAAATGATATTTGATCAAAAATTTCCGAAAGCAAAGGTATGTGACTGCTTTGATGGCTAGTCATAAAGTAGCCCTACCCACCTGGCCATGTGTCCATAGTTGGTTCATAGAAACCCTCTGGACTTTCAGGAGCAAACCACCTATCATACATTATAGATTTCCACACAACTCCCTACATAAGCCTAGTAATCAAGATTATTGCCTAAAAATAGCTGGGTCTATGTAGACCTAAGCTTTGAGATGATAGATGGACTTCCATAAGAGTCAGTCTATAAGATGCAAGCCATTATGACAACCCCATAAAGGTGCTATTGAAAATGCCTACTGATTGGTTAGAGTTTCCCCAAGATATTTTATATTATTTGTGACTATTGCTACAGGGTGTTACTTCCCTAATTTCTTTCTCAGTCTGTTTATCATTTGTGTAAACGAAGTTTACTGGTTTATTTGAGTTAATTCTATATCCAATGACTTTACTGAAGTTGTTTATTAGCTGGAGAAGTTCTCTGGTAGAATTTTTGAAGTTGTTTATGTATACTATCATGCCATCTGCAAAAAAGTAATACTTTGAATTCTTTGCCAATTTGTTTCCCCTTGATCTCCTTTTTTGCCTTTTTTCTCTAGCTAGAATTTGAGTACTGTATTGAATAGATACAGGGAGAGTGTGTATCTTTGTCTTGTGCTTGATTTTAGTGGGATTGCTTCAAGTATATGCTAATTTAATTTGATATTATCAGTAGATTTGTTGTATGTTGCTTTTATAATGTTTATTTATAGGCCATGAAGTCATGATATCTCCAATATTTTTAACAATTGTATTTTGTCAAATTTTTTTCAATATCTGAAGAAATGATCAAGTGATTTATGTAGTCTAACATGTTAATGGATTTCCATATATTGAACCAATTTTGCATCCTTGGGATGAAGATTCTTTGACTGTGGTAAATGAAGGTTTTGATGAATTCTTGAATTTGGTTTTGAGAATTTTATTGAGTATCTTTACATCAATATCAAAACAACCCTGAGATTGCATCTCATACCAGTCAGAATGGTTAAGAACAAAAACCAGGTGATAGAAGATACTGGGAGGATGTGTAGAAAGAGGAGCACTCCTCCATTGTTGGTGGGATTGCAAGCTGGTACAACCTCTCTGGAAATCTGTCTCGTGGTTGCCCAGGAAATTGGACATAATACCTTCCTGAGGAGCCAGCTATACCCTTTCGGGGCATACACCCAAAAGATACTCCAACATTTAACAAGGACACATGCTCAACTATGTTTATAGAAGACTTATTTAAAATAGTCAAGGTTGATTTTATTTGCATTTCCTTTTTGATTAAGGATGTTCAACCTTTTTTTTGGTGCTTCTCAGCCATTCAATATTCCTCAGTTGAGAATTTCTTTGTTTAGCTCTGTATCCCATTTTTGATATGTTTATTTAGTGCTCTGGAGTCTTACTTCTCGATTTCTTTGTGTAAATCAGATATTAGTCCTGTATTGGATGTAGGATTGGTAAAGATCTTTTCCCAATCTGTTGGTTGTTGTTTTGTCCTAATGACATTGTCCTTTGTCTTACAGAAGCTTTGGAATTTTATGAGGTCCCATTTGTCGATTTTTAATCTTAGAGCATAAGCCATTGGCGTTCTGTTCATGAAATTTTCCCTTGTGTGCATGTGTTTAAGGCTCTTCCTCACTTTCCCTTCTATTATTTTGAGTGTTTCTGGTTTTATGTGGAGGTCCTTGATAGACTTGGACTTGAGCTTTGCACAAAGAGATAAAAATGGGTCAATCTGCATTCTTCTACATGCTGACCTCCAGTTGAACCAGCACCATTTGTTGAAAATGCTGTCCTTTTTCCACTGAATGGTTTTAGCTCCTTTGTCAAAGATTAAGTGACCATAGGTATATGGGTTCATTTCTGAATCTTCAATTCTATTTCATTGATCTACCTGCCTGTCTCTGTACCAATACCATACAGTTTTTATGACTATTGCTCTGTAGTACAGCTTGAGGTCAGAGATAGTGATTTCCCCAGATGCTCTTTTATTGTTGAGAATAGTTTTCGTTATCCTGGGTTTTTTGTTATTCCAACGGAATCTGCAAATTTCTCTTTCTCAGTCTATGAACATTGAGTTGGAATTTTGATGGGGATTGCATTAAATTCATAGGGTGCTTTTGACAAGATGGCCATTTTTAGAATACTAATCCTGCCAGTCCATGAGCACAGGAGCTCTTTCCCTCTTCTGAGATCTTTGATATCTTTCTATAGAGGCTTGAAGGACTTGTTTTAGACATCTTTTTTCATTTACTTGGTTAGAGTCACACCAAGGTATATTATATTATTTGTGACTATTGTGAAGATCATTTCCCTAATTGCTTTCTTAGCCTGTTTATCCTTTGAGTAGAAGAAGGCTACTGATTGGATGTAATATTATATCTAGTCACTTTGCTGAAGTTGTTTATCAGGTTTAAAAGTTCTCTGGTGGAATTTTTGGGATCACTTAAGTATACTATCCTATTATCTTGATATAGTGGTATTTTGACTTCTTTCTTTCCAATTTGTGTCCTTTTAACCTCCTTTTTTTGTCCAATTGCTCTGGCTAGGATTTCAAGTACTATATTGAATAGGTAGGGAGTGTGCAGCCTTGTCTAGTCCCTGATTTTAGTGGGATTGCTTCAAGTTTCTCTCCACTTAGTTTTCTTTCAAAATTTCAGAAACATTACTATGTTCAAGAAGCAGATATCAATGATGTAACCCTTAAAGAAATGACTGGAGCCAGGGCCTGAGAAGTGAAAAACCAAAAATAATTGCTCTTTAAGAATGAAGTCATTAAGTAAAAAGTATCAAGTTAGTTTTCCTTCAGAAGACATGTAACTTAGTATTATCTTTAGGCAGCATCACTAAGGTCTTCCCTGGTCATAGCATATGATGCTCAGTTGCCATATTTCTGAGTAACATTTGTGTTGTGAGAAAAGTTCTACTACCTTTTCTCAATTCAGTTATTTTTTCATTAAAAAAAAAGTGAAACATTAATTCAAGTGAATACTTTGTAACTTTAGAATTTTCATTGCATTTTGTGATTATCATTTAGTATCTTCTCCCAGGTGTGAGTCCAATGAGAGTTCTTTTTTCTTTTTCTTTTTTTGTTACTGAAAAAAATGTATATAATAATCTTATATCGAAATATCTTAGGTTTTGCAGTTCCACATTTTGCCCTGCCGCTTGGGTGTGGGAATGGCTACTTGGGCAGACAAAGTACAGAGCACTAGACTTTATCTATCATTCACTGCTGGTGCCGGTGGCTGGCATCCTGTGAAGCATCTATACACCACTGCTCAGGGGGTGATAACACAGTGTAATGTGTGGAAGGCTGAAGCTGGGAGCCTGGGGAAGTCTGGCTTAACTCATTGGCAACTGTTCTTAGCTCAGCAGCAGTTGTCTGGGAGCACAGAGTGGCCTTCAGCAGAGCCTTAGGTAGAATCGCTCTGTAGACTAAGACCTTCTCTGTGTTCTCCAAGGCAGTTCTTGGTGGAAGAGAGTCCTTGGTTCCAAAGTGTTTATTGATTGCTCAATGTGGAAAACAGGCACATACCACCTCCTCAAGGTGGACCCGAGATTACATAACTTTTGGGAGAAGGAATGTCTGGGAAGGGAGGCTTATTGACTAAACCCTTAGGGCCTCTAGATTCCTCATCATCATGGAAAACAGTAAGTCACATTCCTATGTACGGAGTGTGGTCACGTGACAGGGACCTGGTCAGAAGCAGTTGAAGCTCCTGCCATCTTCTCCAAGGTTTCAGGCTTCGAACCTGCTCAACCCTACTGGTTTTTCTGGTACGGTCCACTGTCTGACAACCGTGAAATATTTATGATTAGATCAGTTGACATATTTGACATCCAATGCCAACAATTTCTACGCACAACCACATAGAAATATGCTCCTTCTGACACTGCATAAGGAGACCTGGCTAAGTTATCATGTAATGTGCAAAGTATACATTTTCTAATATTTTGTTGAAGTACACAGGTATTTAAGACAAATAAGTTGATTGTGTATCTTATTAAAATGTAGAATTAGTAAAACAATGCTGAAAATTGCTTTGTGTATTATCTGGTATAGAAATAATTTTTAACAATCAAAACAGTCTTATAAATTACTCCTCTGCTTTATTTTCTATTAATCTTTCATATATCTACCAATCAATAGTCAAAACTCTAGATTTGTTTTAATGTGTCAAAGTTAAGACTACCATTGCAATAATAAAAAAATTAAAATAATATTCTAGGGCTGGGGATTTAGCTCAGTGGTAGAGCGCTTGCCTAGGAAGCGCAAGGCCCTGGGTTCGGTCCCCAGCTCCGAAAAAGAGAACCAAAAAATAATAATAATAATAATAATATTCTATTAACTGATTTTCATAGGTAAACGTCAACATTTAATTACATAGACTATTTTTAATATATTGTAAAAGATAGGATTCTGTACAGAATAAAATTATAAATTCAAAAAAATTATAAATTCACCACAATGAACAACATATAATAGTTCCACTATTGTAAGGATAGGTTCCCAGGTGTAGTCTGAGATTATTCAGGAGGGGGTAAATACTGAGACACATTTTAATGTAACTGCACATGGATTATGGGAAGCATGAATATAGTAGGATGAAAATAGCTGGTGGCCGAAAACAAAATTTCAGAAATGTACTTAATAACCAAACTTAGGCTGTCTCTCTCGCTAGTGAGAACCAAAAAAAAAACACAAAAAAAAAAACAAAAAAAAACAAAAAACAAAAACAAAAACAAAAACAAAAACAAACAAACAAAAACCTTCTTGGTATCCCTGGAGTGGAACAGCCTTATGATAGGGACATTAACTAGAAAGGCTTTACTCCCTTGTTCTTTTATTATTATTATTTTTGAGACATATTCTCAGACAGTAGCACAAGATGTTGTGGACCTCACTATACACCACCCACTCCCAACCCCCCCCCACACTGCTTAGACTGAGATGGTATTTCTTCTGCATCAGTCTAAATTTATAGATGTAAATCATGATATCAGATAAAGGACTGTATAAATTCAAGGATGATTAATAGATCACAAAAAAGTAGAGATCAGAGCAAGGTAGAAATTATAGTATATATTTGAAATAGCATCTGAAGTAGTAAGATTATAAATTCATCTGCAAAGTGTTAGTAACTTCAGCAGCTGTCCTTAGTTTTAATAAGTTATCAGTGTTTATTATTAATATAAATCATTATAATTTAATTTATTCTTAGTAAAATTTATATGGATCTCTGAAGAGCTGTACCTGATGAATACAATGAACCGTATCTTATTACAAATGTTTAATGATACTCAAGATTCCCTAAAACACCATAACTAACAGTCTGTATAAGAATACTCTGGCTTTCTTCTCAATCTTTGAGTCTGTTAGTTAGTTACAAGTTTCATTACTTTGTGTTTGAACAAACTATCCTGAAATTTTTATCTAAAATATTTTGGTTTAAGTATCAATATTTTGTTCAATAAATGAGAATGTGAATGTTAATGTAACATTAATTTTATTAGTATTGGTTTACTCTCATTTTTACATCTTTTTCATTTACTAAAATATCGCAAAATTTAAAAGGTCTTAGAATTTTTACCAGAGCCTTTATCTTTTTTTATATCACTTCAATAAGTTATCAGTAACTCTAATTCAAGATACTAAAGATTAATTATGATGATGCTTTTAATAAATATGTAAGAATTTTAGCCCCAACAAAACTTAGCTTTGGTGTAAATAAATGGTATTTGGAAATAAAATGTATTATACATTTTGTATGCTTTAAATGGCTGGGTAGTGGGTTTTATTTGCCAAAATAAAAACAAAGGCTTCCATTTTAAAGGGAACAAGAGATAGCTTAATTGGGAGTCACTTTGAGTAATTATGGCCCAGGTACACAGAATTAGGTTACCATAAATTCTGTGTTCCAATGTGGAATTGGTTTCATGAAGTTTTACAGTTTCCAGAACAAAGAAAGTCATGAATCTTGAACAGTTTAAAATATTGCGGTGGGTACATCAGAGAGGGAGGTACGGAAAAATAGGGAAGCTGTTCTAGAAACCCAAGTTGCTATCTTATGATATTCTTTGCTCTTGGCTTGGTGGTAGCTAGCATTCTGCTAAATTAATAAATCACATTTTCGAAAATCTATTAGTCACAAGATAGTATTTCTGATACAGAGGTGGGCAAGTAGTAGATGTTCTAGAAAGGCAGAACTACACAAGATGCGGTGATTGGCTGTTGGACTATCAGCATTGCAATCTCCCCACTGTGCTGCAGCTCTGGTCAGTCAGATGCAGCTTCCTTCCAGTTCTTGTTCACATACCTTACTCAGTGTTACTTGAAAAATCCAAAGAATCATTTACAACTTCCTCCACTCCCTGTTTAATACAAATATCAGAGCCTCTGAAAGTCCTCCAGTACAAATGGCATAGAATGTTCTTTGTATTTTTTCCCTGTGGAAAATAAGTGTGAATCCAGAAATTGATGGAATGAGATGAAGCAAAACAGAATTATTGACCTACCACAGATGCAGATAGAGTGCATGAAGATCAAAGCTAGATTATTGCATTTCAACAATGGTCTTTCACAACACAATACACCAAGTAATACAAGTATATCTTTTACTTAAATATAGGAAGGCATTGTTCATTGTGTAATTGACATTAAACTATTTGGTATATATTCCATAATGCATCAAAAGTATGGTTTAATTATACTGTTCCTTGAGAGGATTTGTTTTCCTGAATACTATAATTGATGATCAATGTTGAACTTGTATAAGTTTTCACTAAGCAAGCTGGTGTTAGGTCATCAAAGCACATGTAAATATATGTATATTCAGCATAAACAAACTAAAGGTACTTGAGGCTTACGTGAATTATGTTCTCTGGGGAATAATCAGGAAGTAGCTTAAACAGATCTGTGTCTACACCGTGGCCATTTTCAGAGCTATTTTTCTTCCCTGGGAATGAAACTTAAGCACCACAGATGGTCTTACTGACAACATATTATATTAATTAAAAACACAAGCTCTGAAGTTAAATCGTTTGGGCTTCAGTCCCAGATTTCCACTTATCACTGTTCTTGCTTGATCAAGTTTCTTAGCCTATTTGATGCCACAATACATTCTATGAGTTATGCTTAAAACAAGAATACTCACATCACAGAGCAGTATTTGCAAATTAAAGTAGGTTTAGAAATAGTTTTGCCTGGCTTGGTAATCTTCTACATCTATATGTTAGTAATAATCTTATTATACATTTAATATTTAACTTTATAATTTTAACAATACTTTTAGAATTTTAATATAAATTTATGGAATAATACAATAATCGAGCATTAGAAAACATCAAAAATAAAATTTTAACATGAATAAAATATCAGTATTCTCATCAGATATTTTTCTCTGTATTGTTTGTTTTTTCATGTCAAATTAGAAAGATACTTTAATTATCTGGTCATGAAGTGAAAAGCAATTCTGTCTTTATAAAGACAATAAGGCTGTTATATTGAAAGATATTTTAAGGAGTTTCTATACTTGGTATTCCCAAAGATAAAGAGAATGTTCATTAATGTTAATTTAAATTAGGAATGGTTTCTTCAATATGCCCTAATAAGAGGAACAAGATGGCGCATGAGGTTCATTATTTCTTCAACCTTTACATCATTGTTGAGTAAAGGACCCATTAAGCAATGCACAACAGTTGAGATTTTATAGAGTACCAATTGCAGAGAACTGAATTTTCCTTTTACCTCTTGAAGTGTGCTTCCCTGACACTGCCCCTTCTTTGGACATGGAGAGGTAATTTAATTGTGGAGCAATAGAGTTTATTCCCTGGATACTGTGATTAGCTGTGCATCTCCAAGCAACACAGCCATTACATAGCAACATTGTGAACAAAGGATATACCGAGAATCCAGTCCTGCTGTGCATTAACCCGGACCCTGAAGCCTGAAGGTACAGAATATACAAATGCAACCAATCCCAGGTCAAAGTGCGACAGGCACACTTATGCTAATTGTTAAATTCAAAATGGGAAATCTGTTCCTACTATATAATAGAGTTAAAATAAAACTTAGAAAAGTCAGAAAAAAAAATCTAGCTATTTCATCTCCACTATATCTTAGCTGTAAAACAATTCAGTGGGTCATTACAAAGAAAATGCAAAGTTGTTTTACACTGTTTATTGTCCCTCTAGGGCAACTGCATACTTTTATTCCAGACCATTTCCTCTTACATTTATGCTAATGAGAGAAAATAGCGTGCAGGTGACAGGACATTCTTCTCAAAGTATCTTGTCTCTGTTCTCACTACTCCTTTACTATTGTTGTAGTGACCTTGAGAGAACATGTTTTTCTATCTTCTCTTTCTCTAATTTAAATAACTACAAAATAATAAGTATATTAATTAAAAATATTAAATGAGTTAATCGATTTACTTTTTTAATATAGGCCTGCTGCATAAATCCGTAAGTATTCACGTGACCTATTGCATATGTGTGCACAGGTGCATGCACATGTGTGCATGTGCAGGCCAGGCATATCTTTCCTAGTCATTTTTTCATCACAGTGTTTGGTAATGCTCTTGTTCAGCTTAGTGCTCACCCATACAGGTAAGTTCCCTGGAAAGGCGGCTGCAGACATCCTCTTGTTTTCATATCCCCAGTGTTGATATTGCAGACCCACACAATACCCAGATTTTAGGTTAGTACTGGGAATCCAAACTCAAGTTTTCGTGCTTAGGAGGCAGGCATTTTACCATCTATTGAGGCGAAAGGAGTTAATTGAGGAATTCAGTTTTACAGCTGCAGTCATATTCCCACAATGTTCCCTAGTTTCTGTCATACTCTCCTCATGACTCACCATTTATCTTATTCCTTCATATGCAATCCCTCATCATCCAGTTACATGCCCCAGGATACTTATGCCATTAATACAATATATATGCATTGTACATACCAGGAATATTGTTGCTTGTACTGCCCTTTTCTTGTCTACTTCCAATATTATGTTACCTCCAGTACTGTTATTCCATCAAAGTATATCTAGTACCTCAGTGCTAGGGGATACAACCATGTATGTATTATACACTTGGACAGGTCGCTCCAGGCTTAGACCCAAGAATGGAATACTTTGATCAAAAGCTGTTCTGAATCACGGGATTTTGTGGATAGGTGAAAACAACTTAGATTCTCTAAAGTTTCTGTTGAAAGGATTAGATGTTTGTATCAACAAATGCAGAGCACTAGTATTTGTTCCTGTACATTGTATAATTATTATGTACCTTTAAATTCTATGTAAGTGGTCCATTTTTAATACAATTATGTTATTTCAAAGGATTCAAATGTCAACAGAACAACTGTTTATTTTTTCAGTACTGAGTGTGTTCAGATAGCAGAACAATTAATATTTTCACATAAGCTGTACCAAAACAACTATAGATGTAAATAGATATCCTCATATTCAACAAATTTGTACTGTGCACCAACAGGGACCTGGTTTAAATTTCCATACTAATTTACCACCCTTTGCTATATCTAATGAGGTTAGCAGTTATTGAAAATACTGCCAGGACAGGGCTATCTAACAATGCATTTGGTAATGTGTTAACTTCACAAAAGCAGACTCTATGGCTAAAAATAATTCTTACACTTCCTTATATTTAAGCTGGTTTTTTGTTTGTTTGTTTGTTTGTTTGTTTATAGTCCAGGAGAATTAGTGCTACGAAGAACTCATGCATTATGCACAATTTCACCATCCTTCTCTGCCTCATCCTCTTCCTCTGGGTCATATTCCTAATCTTTCTTCCTCTTGACCTTTTCAGCCTTGGCCACTCCCTTTTGCTGCATCAGCCTTTCCCTTTAGCTCTGTAAGCAGCAACATCCTCATCTCCTCCAAATTGAGCGAAGCAGCCTTCCTTTCCTATGGTTGTTTGTCCTCTGCAGTAGCTTTTCTGTATCTTCTCTAATTTCTTGTAGCAGCATTAATGTATGAGCAGGAAATCACTGGGTACAATGGAATCAGCAGACATCTTTCCCCCTTTGGGAGGAGTCTAGGACTTCATTTTTTATAACTCTCTTCCTTCGCCATATATTCCTTTGTCTTTAGCAAGCACAATTCCTTACCTTTAGTTCTTGGACCACTGAGCTCAGCTGAAGCATCCAGGTGCCTATTGTGCTCCACCAGGCAAGTTTGCACAGATTCATATAATGACATTCCCTTCCTAGGCTTTTCTGGATCTCCTTTGTCCATGGTGAGTTGGTTTCTTCAGACAGGCAGAGCAGACCAGTGCCCCTCTTGCCCTTAGTTGTCTCAACAGAGCTTAATGTATACAAATTTCTTTTCACTGTAAAGTAACTGATTTTATTTTTAAAATGGTTTTAGATCCAGAGAGAAGTTGAAATAAAAGCATAAGGATTGTCTCTGTATGCCTATCTCTCAAGGAAGGGTTAGTGGTCTGTAGTGTTTCTTACCACTGGATAATATGGTTATTATATCTGAACACATGAGGTTAAATCAGAACATAAAAATATATCTCTCTTCACTTCTATACCTCTCAAATTCATGACTTGTTCTTCATTATTGTCATACATGTGCACACACACACGCACACACACACACACACACACACATGAACACACAGAGACAGAGAGAGACAGAGAGACAGAGTCAGACAGGGATAGAGACAGAGACAGAGAGAGAAAGAGCTTCATAAGTTCATTTAATGTTGCTTGAATAATACATACTTATGTCTTACTTGAAACATCTATCAGCAAACCCATCGACAATAAATTAAGGTCCTTCTCCATCCTTTAACCACTCGTTGTTTTCTTGATCTAAACCATACTGATTAATATAAAATTAATCTCAAATTAGTTTAAATTAACTTTCCATGAATGCTATCTGCACTGAATTATAAGCTTATGATATTTATCTGTCCTTTTATTCATTCTTTTATGAGAAGATTTTGTGAACCATTTGCTCATTTTCCATGTATCATATTTATTCCTTTTTTTGTTTTCTGAGTTCTTTTTATACTTTAAATATCAATTCTCTACTATATATATGGTATATAATATCCTTTGTAATGCTTTATAATGAAAAGAAAATAGTATACATTAAGCTATATATACATATACACATACATACATATACACAAATAAACAATATATATATATATATATATATATATATATATATATATATATATATATATATATATATATATGGATAGCTACTAAACTTTAAAGATGTGCTTTGGACAGAACTATTCATTGCATATATATAGTCCAACTTGGTAATCTTGATGTGTATCTGTATTTGATAAATGGCTTCACATTCTTCAGGATTAAAGGTAGCTCTGTAAAATAGTACAGAGCAGTGACCAAAACTATCAAATTCATCTCATGATCTCTGGATGCCAGCAAGCTCCCAGAAAGTTTACAACTCATAAATGTGACTTCCATATTCATATAACAGTTCCTGAGTTGCCTGAAATTTTTCATTTTTTCATTTTTATTGTTTTTTAATTATTTACTTTTCAAATGTTGTCCCCCTTCCCAGTTTCCCCTCCACAATTCCCCTATCCCCTCGCCTTCCCTGTATATAAGTGGATATTAGTCAAAACGAAGTTCAGAAGATCCATGATAAAACTGACAAGTTTTCAAAGTAGTTTATTTCTCCTTCAAAGGGCGTGACAAATATGATGAAGTCTCCTCACGTAAGTTCTCTTTATTTGTTTGGGAGACTTGGCCTCTTAAATTTGCTTCTTATTGCCATGATTACTTAAAATATTTACATATCAGCACAAAACATAAAAAATTGAAAAACAAATATAATTACATAAAATTGTTTAGGTATATATTAACAGTATAGTCAGTAGTAACATAGCTAAGCATTGAGTGTTTGCTATGAGCCAGCTGCTGTAGTTCATTTCACCTTCCCAAATACTGACTAGAAGCAGGTATTATTACTATTATTATTTTATATAGGACAAATCTTAAAAAGAAAAACTTCTTTCACCAACAACTTTCTCAGTTGCCAATCAGTCCTCACCCACTGATTTTTTCCCTTCAAATGTGAACCCATCTTCTTCTTATTACTACTATTACTTCTTGTTGCTTTTTGTTTGTAGTAAAATAAGAATAAAAAAGATTTTTCTTCTCTGAATTCAAGTGTTTCAAATAGTAACAAAATTGGTAGACTTTTGTACAGGGAAAGATCTGTTCTGTTATATATAGTTTTGAATTGTGTTCATTGACAATGTTTTAAAGCCATAAAGAGGCATCGCTATTGTCTGTACCTCTTAGATATATGTCACTGAATAATTTGCAAAATTTAGAATATTAATATGCCATTGAACCCTGTAGAAATAAATTGTGTATTATAATCACCATCCTTAAGAAACTTGTATAAGAAAGATTTGCATATTTCAATGTTCATATACACTATAGTGGTGTATAAGAAAATAATTAGAAATAATAAATCATTTCTATAATTGAAATTATATTTAAATGAAGATAGAACCGTTTAGGCTTGATGAAGCACAGACATAAGGCTTATGCAGACATAAACCTTCCCAGTCATTTTAAGAATAATTTTAAAAATATCACAAATATTCCTGGGTATGAAGTGTTTTTGTTTTAATCATAGAATCTGATAAGAATAAATATAGTAAAAACATTTGATTATATATATTATATATACACATAATATATATTTACATATACTACCTTTCCACTCTATATTCATTTGTTGATGAGCAACTATGTGGATTGCAATGTTTGCTAATAAAGTATTTTGCTATTGCTGATGGATAAACAGGTAACATGTTCAATACTGAAAGAGATCACTTAGCATGAAACTTAACAGTTTCCATTCTGAATGAGTATCCTAATTACATGTAAGTTATATTCATTGTATAGATATTTGTGCTGGTTATGTTTATAACATTTTATGTGCATGATTTTAATAATCAATTTTATATAATATATATAAATTATTATGATGGTTTTAAAGCAATTGAGGTTGTGAAGCAGCTCTTTAAAAGGTCTGATGAGACAAAGTTTTGAATTGTGGAACAATCTGCCCAAGTATTTAAGTGAGCATTACAAACAGACAATGCTAAACACCAGAAAAAGGCAAGTTTAAAGTACAAAGGGACACTTCAGAAATAGCTATTATCGAACAAGTGACAATACTGAATTTTGCCAAGCTTTAGGGAAAAAGCAAATCACTTTCATTACAGACATGGTTATATATTTTAACAGTTTGGGGAAAACATATGAGAGTTTATTATAGAATATAGGATATAGTTGCATACAAACTTCCCACACAACTCATTATTTTCACCCCTATCTGCCTTGAGAGTTTAAAACATATGTTTGGGGGTTGGGGATTTAGCTCAGTGGTTAGAGCGCTTGCCTAGGAAGCGCAAGGCCCTGGGTTCGGTCCCCAGCTCCGGAAAAAAAAAAATAATAAAACATATGTTTGCACAGGTATTTTGTAAAACACTCACAGCAAAGACTACCATGATAACCAAGATTTGGATGTATTCCACATCTCTGAAACTACAAATGTAAAGAAAAAATGTGGTGGATCTATGCAGCCAAATGTTGTTTATTGATTAAAGAACAAATAGATATACCTCAGGAACATTGCAGAAAAATGCAAAATTAACAACAAACTGGATGCATTGAGGAAGAGAGAGCAGGCAGGTCAGTGGGATCTGGAAGACAAGTGGTTCTGGAATGGTCAACAAATGGGCAAAAGAGCATTTTTGAGCAAACTAAGTTGTAGAATGTGTTATGTGGAAAACTCAACTTGGATCTATTCAAAGAAGTGCTCTGAGCACTGAGCCTTCTCTCCATCTCCGTATTACATTTAGAAGCCACCTCAGGTCTATTGGACACGATTTTCAGATATCCTCAGGTACCAG
The DNA here is from genome assembly GCF_011064425.1 of Rattus rattus. Taxonomy (NCBI): domain Eukaryota; kingdom Metazoa; phylum Chordata; class Mammalia; order Rodentia; family Muridae; genus Rattus; species Rattus rattus. The sequence goes on along the minus strand of NC_046159.1, from coordinate 80,352,573 downwards.
GCACATATGTGATACCTATACATGCATGTATATGAACAATTCTTTCAGGAAAAATACAAAAATCTTAAAAGAAAAGAAGCCCTCTTATTATGGGCAGCAAATATTTGAATGGCTAGACATTATTGAATCGTATTCTTTCAATGCCCAAATTTTGTGAGATTTAGTGAGCACATGAATCGAGCTGCTAGGAATAGGTCCTGAGTAAATTACAAATGAGGAAATATTATATTACTCTAAGAAAATAGCATACACAGCCATATCAATTCATTCTCTAGACAATTGAAACTAATATCAATTATTAGAAGCATTTGTATGTGTCATGTTACTATTTTTTCTTACAAAAATGCTGTGAGTTGGCTACCATTAATATTCTTTCAACAATAATGTCCTACACCCAAAAGCATGAATTGACTTGATAGCCATGTAACCATCATATAACTATGCCTAGATATCAGGGGTTTATAGAGTAGAATGCTTAACTAGTTGTCATGACAGAAACCCTCCTGCAGAGTTGGCTTCACAGAGGACTGGCATGTTTGAACGCTCTGATTAGTTTTTCCCGTTAGAAGTCCTTTGTAGTGTTGTAACAGTAAGAATTTACATATCGAATCAGGATGTCATATTGAAAATTATAAGACTAACTTTGAGGTACACTTGATATCAAACAGATGGGCAAAGCTTTGCTAATGAGCATACGCTAAAGAAGCTGCCAACTCTGAGGTAAAATTTTATGTATCTTTCCTGAATGTGACCCTACATTTAACTTTGACTCAGTAGGAAGACTAGAAATCTGGACTGAGTGTCAGAAGAAACTTTAGTCCTATTGTTTATAATTCATGAAAGTCCAAACTTTAACACAAATAAAATACAAACCTATTTTTTTTGCTAAGACATATTGTAAGTCTCCATATGAAAACATGAGCTAAATTTAATAAAGAGCAAATGAAGACTGTGGTTTTAGGTACAAAAACGATTACACAATCATTTAGACTTAAGTATAAGAGTAATGGATGAAATGTGTTCTAGAGAATCACCCACCAGTCTAGCATTGCATGAAGGCTTTTTATAATGTCTAATGTACTAGCATGTAATGCATAGTAAGCAATATTTTCATGTTTTTTTGACAAGAAAAGTCAAACCTAAATTCAATATTTATCTTTAAGGTATCATCAAATTAGTATAGAAAGATGATGAAAAAATGATAAAAAGATCATTCTGAAGAGGACTAGGGTCAACATTTATAGTATTGAAAATAAGAAATAATAAACACCCTACTTCAGAAATATGCTTTCTTTGAAAGACAAAATTATGCAAGTGAAAGTTGTAGAATAATATTGACAACTGTCCAAAGTCTGCAGTCTTTCTGGAACATAAAAATTATTTTAATTCATTTTATGAATTAAATTAAAAATACACTGAATATTTGGATTATAAATTTATAGGACAATGCTAAATGTTTTAGAAGGACATGAAACACATCTTCAAGAAATAGGAGATAACAACATAGTAATGTGTAAGGCAGATTACAACCATCATTTTCATGAGGAAGGTGCATAATTAATGCTTCGAAAGCAATATACTTTTCAAAGCCACAATAATTAGGGATATAGGAGGGTTGATGTTTGAAAGTAGACAGTTCTTGCAGAAGATCAGTTCAGTTTCCAGCACCCAGATAGCTTGTAAGTTCCTGTAATTTCAGCTCCAGTGTTTCCGAGGCTTCAACAATGCACAGTTCTCTTTAATTGATTAAGGCAGAATCTTCCTCTGGAATCTTCCTAGTCTGATTTTTGGTGTAATGTTCCCTTGACTCCTACACATATTATTTCTCTTTTTCATGTTAATACTCATTCAATATACACCATTTGTAGTTCTTCCTTCTCCCCAAAATGTGAATATATATATGAATCTTTATAATATATTATAGAGAAATATATATATATATACATATATATGTATATATATATATGACTGTATATTGATAAGCTATGTTCTTGTTTTTCCCAGATATTTTATTTCTCTTATGAACTGAAGGTTAGCTGTTACCTCACTATAAAAAAATCTTTCTTACTGTACATATTATTTACCTTCCTTTCAGTAATTCTGACAAAGCTCAAAATATTTATTACTAATATACTACTATAATAGTTGTTGTAGTACTCATATCATATCATAGTAACCTGTGATTTATGGTCTTTGATAGTGAAGGTGCCCTCTGAACACTAGAGTGAAAGGAAGAATTACCCATCCAGAATGTTAAGTCAAAGACTATAAGTGATCAGGGTGAGTAAGACCCAGAGAAAGTTGAGATCAGGAAAAATGAGTGTCTTTTGTCGAATAATCAGTCAATAATTTCAAAAGAAACTTTCATTACAGCAAATAATGCATAAATCAGATGAAAACAGACTAGCCTTGAGGAGATGTGGTAATATCTTGGTGGTCTTAATAGAAGATCCACTCAGCCATGGGGCATGGCTATTCTGAGGGCAATGCTTTAACTCTTACTGCTTCCACAAGGGCTGAGACAGAGAAGGAAAATTCAGAGGAAATACTTACATGGAGAAGAGGGTTGTCTATGAATCATCAACATAAAATAACAAATGTGAGGTGAAACAGCTCATGTCAATGACAAGTATGTCAAGCTATCCTAAAGGCTAAAGCTAATATCATTCAAGAAGGTGGATATGCTGGGTTAAAAAGTACCTTCACCTGCAGGAGACCACCTATGATTTTCACAATAAAGAGAAGTCCATGCCTGAATTCAAAGCTCACAGAATAGACAAACTCTGTCAGAACTAATGTAGCTAGTGGCTTTATATTGGAGTCCATGCTCTCTGCCCACCCCTAAAAGTTCTAGAGGCCTTAAGATTCATACTAAATCTACTCTGCCTGTGTGCTATAAACGGAATAACAAAGCAAATATGACAGCCCATCTGTTTAGAACACGGTTTTCTGAATATTTTAAGCCCTGTGTTGAATCATAGTGTTCGGTAAAGATATTTCTCCCAAAATATTACTGCTCATTGACAGTGCAATCCATCATAGAAAGGCGCTCATAGAGACACATGAGGAGATGAATGCTCTCCTGATGCTTGCTTACACAACACTCAAATTGCAGCATTTCTATGTTCAAGTCTTATTACTTAACAATACATTTGAAAAGCTAGTTCTTTTATAAATAGGCATCCCTTTGATGGATTCAGTCATGGTAAATTAAAAGTCTTCTAGAAATGATTTATGTTTGTGCAAGTGTTTAAGGACATGGTTCATGAGGAGCGTTCACAAATCTCAATATCAACTAGTTTAAGGGTTCAATCTTGATCCTGTGGGAACTCAAGAGTCAAAGACTTCAGTGGAAAAAGCTAGAAAAATGTGGTAAAGAAATCAAAGCTGGAGATGTTATAAAGTATTATAATTGACTGCTCACAGACATATTTGTTGCATGAGTACTTCCTTTACCTCACTTTTTTACATGTTATTAAAGACAAGGTCTTACTCTAGAGCCTATGCTGGAATTACTACCATGGCAATGCTTTTGTGCTAACCTCCTGCTGAAAATACAGGCAGGAACTGACATGACCAGCAATGAGTTGCTTTTTATGGCTGGGCAAAGAAAGCAGTTTCTCGAAATGGCATATATTCCTGATTTAGATCCTATAAAATCTTGAAATGGCAGCAGATTATTTAGAATATCAGATGGATTTATTTTATGAAGCAGCCACAGGGATTGAGATGACTGACTGTATTTTGAAGGACATTTTATTGCAGTTTAAAATTCTAAGAGTCCTGTCTGAGCAATCATGAGGAAAAATAGGAGTCGATTGCTGTAATAAACGCCTTTGTTTTCTTATTGCAAGAAATTGCCAAAGCAAAATTAATTTTCAGCTCACATCACCTAGTCTGTCAGCAATAATCAGGCTAAATTAGGATCTCCCATGACTAAATCATTGCTACATGTTAAATGATCAGATATTCATTGGTGACTTAAGGGAACATTTTATTAAGATGCATTTGATAGTTTTTTTTCCAGCCATATTGTTATTATAGACTTAATGCATTGTGGTATAGTGAAAGCATTGTTTAGCCTAATGTCACTAAGTAGAGCAGCTGGGATTGCTTAGAACTTGCTGTGGAGCCAAAACTGACCTCTAACCCATGATCTTCTTGCTCTTACTTCTCAAGTACTGATCACAACATGCATTATCACCTTCTGCTTAACATAATTTTGATATTCACTGGTAATAAGTATATGTGAGTTTTCTTCTTTTTTTCTTTTTTAAAATTTATTTTTTATTTTTATGCTCCATATTTATTCCCTTCCTGGTCCACCCCCGAGATGTCCACATCCCATACCTCCTCTCCATTCCCCACTTCATCCCCACTCCTCCACAAGGATGTCCCTACCTCATCTACCACACCAGACCTCTAAACTTCCTGGGGCCTCCAGTCTCTTGAGGGCATCTTCTCTGACTGATCCCAGACCCGGGAGTCCTCTGCTGTATATGTGTTGGGGGCCTCATCTCAGCTGGTGTATACTGCCTGGTTGGTGACCTAGTGTCTAGTAGATCTCAGGGGTCCAGGTTAATTGAGACTGCTGGTTTTCCTACAGGGTTGCCCTCCTCCTTAGATTCTTCCAGCTTTTCCCTAATTAAACCACAGGAGTCAGCAGTCTGTTCTTTTGGTAGGTACATTGCGATATTAAGCTGTTTCCCCTAGTTTGTCCGTAATATTTCAATGACAAAATATGCCTACATTTCTTTTTTGTAAAAATTTTCCATTTCTTTTTGATTAAATGCTAGATTTTCTTGAGTACATACATAATATATTGCTATGAATTTCCCATCTCTTGAAACAGCACAACTCATAGTCCATGTCAGACACAAAGTTTTGTTGAGTGAAAGACAAAACAATGCATGCTTGTTGTCAACCACATGCTTTGGTTTAAGTACAGTTTATCTCATAAATACTTCTTTCTTCTGTCTGAGTTCTGATATACAATGATTGTTTCTTTTTCCCAATTTGAAAAAAGTCTGTTTCTGCACAGTTTACATTATTGTGACAGATTAGTGGAGCCTGAATAACTTACATAGCATAGAGATTTGGCTTAGGATTCTGGGAGTTATGAAATCCACATAATGGGATCATCATCCATGAGACTATCCATGTAGTATTGTAACATGTTTAAAGCAAAAACTATATTCAACAATCAAACAACTTCTGGGGGAATCACCATCCCTGACTTCAAGAAGTATTACAGAGCAGTAGTCATAAAAACTGTATGGTATTGGTGCAGAACCAGGCAGGAAGACCAGTAGAACAGATTTGAAGACACAGAAACGAATCCACACAACTATGGTCACTTAATTTTTGACAAAGGAGCCAAAACCATTCAATGGAAAAAAGACAGCATTTTCAGCAAATGGTGCTGGTTCAACTGGAGGTCAGCATGTAGAAGAATGCAGACCGATCCATTCTTATCACTGTGTACAAAGCTTAAGTGCAAGTGGATCAAGGACCTCCACACCAAACCAGATACACTCAAACTAATAGAAGAAGAAGTGGGGAAGAATCTCGAACACATGGGCACTGGAGAAAATTTCCTGAACAAAACACCAATGGCTTATGCTCTAACATCAAGAATCGACAAATGGGATCTCATAAAACTTCAAAGCTTCTGTAAGGCAAAGGACACTGTTGTTAGGACAAAACAGCAACCAACGGATTGGGAAAAGATCTTTACCAATCCTCCATCTGATAGAGGGCTAATATCCAAAATATACAAAGAACTCAAGAAGTTAGATTCCAGAGAGCCAAATCACCCTATTAAAAATGGGGTATAGAGCTAAACAAAACATTCTCAGCTGAGGATTATTGAATCCAAAAAGCACCTAAAGAAATGTTGAACATCCTTAGTCATCAGGGAAATGCAAATCAAAACAACCCTGAGATTCCACCTCATACCAGTCAGAATGGCTAAGATAAAAAAACTCCGGTGACAGCAGATGCTGGCAAGGATGTGAAGAAAGAGGAATACTCCTCCATTGTTGGTGGGATTGTGAACTGGCACAACCACTCTGGAAATCAGTCTGGAGGTTCCTCAGAAAATTGGACATGACACTAACTGAGGACCCAGCTATACTTCTCCTGCGCATATACCTAAAAAATACTCCAACATACAACAAAGACACATGCTCTACTATGTTTGTAGCAGCCTTATTTATAATAACCAGAAGCTGGAAAGAACCCAGATGCCCTTCAACAGAGGAATGGATTCAAAAAATGTGGTACATCTACACAATGGAGTACTACTCAGCTATCAAAAACAATGACTTCATGAAATTCATAGGCAAATGGAATGAACTAGAAAATATCATCCTGAGTGAGGTTACTCAATCACAGAAAAACACACTTAGCATGCACTCATTGATAAGTGGATATTAGCCAAAAAGCTCAAATTATGTAAGATCCAATCTACAGACCACAGGAAGCTCAAGAAGAAGGATGACCAAAATGCAGATGCTCCTACTCCTTCTCAAAAGGGGGAAAGTATTCATAGGAGGGGATATAGAAGCAAAGTTTAGAGCAGCAGCAACTCAAGGAATGGCCATTCAGAGCCTGACACACATGTCGTCTATATATATATATATATATATATATATATATATATATATATATATATATATATATATCCACCAAAACTAGATAAGATTGATGAAGCTAAAAAATGCATGGGGAAAGGGACTGGATATAGATCTCTCCTGAGAGACACATCGAAAACATGTCCAATACAGAGGTCAATGCTAGCACCAAACCAAGGAACTGAGAATAGGACCCCCTTGGGGGGGAATTAGAGGAAGTATTGACCGAGTTGAAGGAGCTTGCAACCCCATAAAAACAACAATGACAACCAACCAGAGCTTCCAGGGGCTAAACCACTACCTAAAGACTATACATGGACTGACCCAGGGCTCCAACTGCATATGTAGCAGAGAATAGCCCTTTTGGGGCACCAGTGGGAAGGGAAAGCCCTTGGTCTTGCCAAGATTGGACCCCCAGTGCAGGGGAATATAGGGAGGGCAGTAAGGGGGATGTATAGGGGGAATACCTGTATGGGGGAGGATGAGGGGAGAGAATGGGGGCTTATGGACAGGAAACTGTGAAGGGGAATAACCTTTGAAATGTAAGTAAAGAAATATATAATAAAAAAATTTAAAAAATTAACAAAAGGGTAATAGATTTTCCAGCAAAACTCAGGGAAGTGAGAAGTAATGTAGACTTTAAGGAATCAGTCCTTGTATTCTTAGCTGTATTAAATTCATCAATTTTTAAATGAAATTGCTTGTTTAGTGTGCTCCATTTCAAATTGTCATAATTGCACCCAACAGAAGTAACTTAAATTACTTTGGATATTAGTTTGATGATATACAATGTGTCATCACATTGAGGGAAAAGAATTAAAAAGACCATATGGAACACACAGTTGGCAAGCAGAAATATACAAATACTGGTGTTCAGCTATCAGTTTTGAACCCTAGCTTATCATACAGTGTTGCCTACATTTGTGTTGGTGTCCTCCCTGGGTTTATCTTTTCAAGAAACACACTTATAGACACACTCAAGAGTGTGCCTCACTGGCACCATTTTTTACTCCAATTGAGTTGACATTCAAAAGTTAGCATCATACTCATCATATAAGAAGCATTTGGAAGGAAGGTTACTGCAAAGATGGAGAATGAAGTGGCTTCATGTGCTTTCAGTGCAGGAATCTGTAATTACCCTTTATGGACAATATTTAACATGTGGTTAGGTTGAGTACTTACGAGAGAGAGAGTTTAGCAATTTTTTACTTGCTTAGTCATGAAATGGTGCTTTTAATTCATAAAGCACAAGGAAAGGCAATTGATATATTCTCTCCTTTATTTATTCTCTGATAAATGTACTAGTCATTAATATTGACAGTGTTGGCTGCAGACATTTACTAGAATTCACATTGGAAGATGAGCAGTGACATTTACTTATTTTCTGAATGAGTTTTACATCCTGCCATGAAGCAATTTTATATTTCAGAGCTGTTTATTACCATTCATATCTCCAGAACACTGAAGATCATATAGATTATTTAGAAATAAAATGAGCATGAGAAGCAAAGGTAGGTTTTTTTTATAACTATGGAAATGATGTATTTGAATGCTATTCATGATGTAGACAAATAACAAACACTGTGTCTCTTAATGATAATAATAATGAAAGAGATTAATAAAATAAACTTGAGTCTTTAAAAAGCATATACATAAACAATGTATGTGTGTGTGTCTGTGTGTGTGTGTCTGTGTGTGTGTGTGTTTAAGTATCTAGAGAAGTACTGCATATGTCCCTGTGAAGTTATCAGTCACTCAGTGTTTTACCAAAATATTTACATTGTATTTATGTACTGTGGAAATTCTGTTAGTTAAGGTGTTTGTATTGTCAGAGAAAATATATTTTCCTTTCAGCATAATAACAAATATGTGACTCAAGAGCTTTATGCAAGAGACCCTGCCTTGAATATATAAAACTACTAGGTATCCACCAGTGCAGAATCAATACTTGAGGCACATCTTGGACAATGGATTCTCAGCATTAAAAAGAAAATCAATCAAAGACATAGATATTTCTCACACACATATTTCAAGCTATAAGCCAATCTGAAAGGTAGAATACTATATGATTTCAAATGTATGTCATTTGAAATCCTTTCAACCTACCGATTGTTTAGCACAGCAATAAACTTTATACTATAGTAAATAATATAACAGTACTGACAGACAACGTTGCAGGCATGTAATCCCAACACTTAGGCAAACAGCTACTAGTTTTTGGTCTACCTAGAATTTCCAGGCCAGCTAGAGTTATTACATGATAGACTCACTCCAAAAAATTAAAATTTGTGACAAAAAGTACTTTCTGCTTTGCTAATTTGAAACTTCTCCCCACCCCCACAAAAAATCCATGACAAAATAGTACAGCAAAAGAAACAATAAAGAAAGTCATGCCTTAGCTAGCCAAGCATTTAGCAAACCCAACACAAGACCATGAGGAGATGCCAAGATGTTAGGATTCAACAGTGCGTTAATAGATGAATGCTGATTAGTCTGTATATTCTGCACTCTGCTGAATATACCTGAATATATCTGCTGAAGACCGATGTCCAGTCTTTTTAGCTATTATAGGAATGCAGTATGTTTTTCTTTGCTCTTCCTTTCCCTTCAGATCAGATAAAGCCTTGGCATTGTCTAAGAGCATATTTGGGAATAGAGTATTTTTTCTTCTTACCATTTTTTCTTTTAAAGTTTCATGTAATCTTCTTGTTGCTATGAACACATTCAGGACAGCAAATTGTCTTCCACTCCTGATTCTGGAAGAACACAGGCTAGTAAGAGGAAGAGAAATTTTATCCGCTGGGGAGTTTCTCGAACCTAGGTGTTACCTGAAATTTCAGGTGAACTTTCCTATCTGCATGGCCCTGCCTGCCATGGACAACACCATCTGAATCCAATGGTGTGCGGCAGAAAGTTCTCCACAGAAGGAAGGGGACAGCGATCCTCAGCCATGGGCTGAACAGCTCTCATACCGTTTCTTTCCCGGGCTGCAAACGTGGACCTCTGAGGTGAAGTTACAATTATCACTCTACCACTCTATTGCTTCTTACGTTCGCAACTTATCTCATGCCTGAGTCCTCTTAAGACTCTCTTGTGTTTCTTGGGAACCAGCTTCATTCTGGCCTCAAGAAGTATGCTGGGATTATGAGATCCTTGTTTAGAATATGAATGGCTTTCTTTATTTCTTTTTTATTTTTAATTGCATTTTATTTATATTTTAAGTGGTATCCCATTTCCTGGTTTCTTAAGTCTCAAATAAACCTCAATTTTCTAACCACTGATACCCAAGTTATTGTAAGAATATGACTCCCGTAAGTGTTCCAGGACACAACATTAATTGGAGGAAGGGTGGCTGGCACTGAGGTTCCTGATATGATGCTTCTTTTTTAAAAAAAATTATTTATTTCATGTATATGAGTACACTGTTACTCTCTTCAGACACACAAAAGTAGTCATCAGATAGCATTACAGATGAGTTGCTGGGAATTGAACTCAGGACCTCTGGAAGAGCAATCGATGCTCTTAACCACTGAGCCATCTGTCCAGTCCCGTATGGTGCTTCTTGCAGGTTTAATTTTCTCAAAATCCACATAGACGGGACTGGTAGTCTGTCATCTATGGTTCAAGAAGCATTTGATTCCACAGGATGTTCTGTGGTAGGCTCTTCAGTAAATGGCACTAGTGTTAAAACCACACTTTCATCATCAAATTCATCTTCAAATTGGTTCTTGTCATAAGTCTCCTGGCCATAGTATGATGTTTTCAGCCAGTCTTGGGAGAAGACAAAGGCAACAGTATTGTGGAGGTTGGCACCTCACTTGTTAGTCAAGATTTTTAACTCTACGAAAGGCAGTAAAGATGTCGTATTTGATATTTCAGAATTTCCTGCACTTTCTCCATTTCAAGAATGTACACAGTTTTAAAGCTTCTTCAAGGCAGTAAATTTAGTTTAATTTTATCTAAGCTATGCTTGATGATGATGATGATGATGATGATGATGATGATGATGATGATGATATTTTATTACTTAGGATAGCAATTGAACCTAAGTCTTGGGAAGGCTAGCCAAACAGTCTACCCTTCAACTATATTTGAGCCTCTTCCTAACTTAACTTTTGTTTTATATCGTTTAGTCAGTAGAGATACAATGATTTACACACCTATTAGCCATCTCTGGTTGTGGAAACTTGGGAGGGCCTCTGACTATGTAGATTATTTAGAATACTAGGTATCTCTGATCCTGGTTGTGGGAGCTTGATATAACCCAGCAGATAGCACAGATCATCTGACAGGTAATCATTTTCAGTTCTCAGCATTCTGAATGAAAGTTAGGTATTTCCGTCTTTCCATTGGAAAAACAGTCTTGTGCTTAGCATTCCTGGTTTCTCTGGAGATCTGTGGGCACAAGGACCTACATGATATGATCCCAATGTGTGTGTGTATGTGACTGGAGATTGGATGCATGGTGTCAAATGTGTTTTGTAATCTAAGAGCTTTACTGCTAAATTTTGGACTGAGACTTTTTTGGATTGATTGATTGATTGATTGATTGATTGATTTTATTGTTATCTGAAGCAGCCACATGCTAAGTGATAAGGCTAGGCTCTGACTTAGAATCTTTTGGCTTAGCCTGTCACCTTGGTGTGCTCCTAGCATTCATAACAGTAAAAGTTCATTTTTTAAAAAAACAAAATCCCCACAGAAAAATTTGTACACAGAATTTTTATCAATATATGGTCATGTTGTTTTCAATTTTCCTTTTGTTTTCCCAAGACAGTCCCTAAGAGTTGTGCACAGTGACATCAACTTTAGTCATATTACTACCAGTTGGAATTTGATGCTTCTTTTATATAGTATTTAAGTGAAGGTGTGTTGTGTAAGAAACATGATGATGGCTGATGAATGCTCCTCATGCAGTTCTTGGAAGATTATCTAAACTGTTCCCCCTGCCTGGGCACATGGCTCAGTGTGTGAAGTGCCTGCTCCATAAGCAGGAGCCTCTAAATGTAGATCCCCAGAGACAGTACAAAAACCAGGTGTGAAAATATGCGCCTGTAACAGAAGGGCTGTGGTGCTGTAGACTAAAGGACTGGTGCATCCCTAAAACCATTTGACTCTCACACAGTCAAAGTCAATGAGTTTCTTCGAGTTCAGTGAGAAAAACTATCTCAAAACTAAAAGTGGAGATCAGTTAAGGAAGAATCCTCTGACAGTGACATCAGAAGCATGTATGATTCCTGATTGGATGGCCAGTGAGTGCAGAAGTGGTTATAATTAGGGGTAATACAGATACAAGTCCAAAACATGGATGAGAAGAAGGCTAGGAGACACACAGTTCTTCCTCTCAAGTTTGTAGCAGTCTGGATATGATTATCAAATAACCTAGGATATGTCAAATAATCAAATATAAAAAATTCAGTGGCTTTGAAATAAATTGATGGTTATTTAAACTTGAAAAGATTTTTGTTTTTGTTTTGTTTTCTTGTTTTGTTTTTTGTCTGGTTTAATGTATCTGAGTTCACTATGTACATCAAGGGACATTGCAGAAGCCTGGCAAGGTGCTCTGTAGTTGCTCTAAAGGTTCCATTTAACAACTTGAGGTCCCCCCCACAAAAATAAAACCTCAAAATAGTTGTTTACCTATGTTTATCAGTTTTGGAGTGATTATTTTTATTGTAGTTTTGCCAGCTAGAAGAAGTTTCATAGATATCTAGGGGATCTAATTGATTGTATGGAACTATATCTAAATTGAACAAGTATTACAAACAGATAATGGCAAAGTTCTTGCTTCAAAGGCTTGCTCATCCTAAGCAATTCTTTTCTTCTGAAAGTGTATATGTTGCCTTTATGATCAAAGACAAATCCATTGTACAGTCCATTCAAGAATGGAAAATCCATACCAAATTACTTCTTCAAACACATTTATATTTGAAATATATTCCTTTTTTCATATATGGTTTGTTAGCTTTAGTACATTCTCAGTTTGTATCTTAAGAATATGAAGCATATATAACGGCAGGCAGGACATTCAGCATTAATTATTTTCCCTATTTTTTTTCAAATTAGTAACTTCCTTATTGTTGTAGTAAAATACCGAGACCAAAATCTCTTTCTGTGAATGAAAAACTTTATTTCAGCTTATGGATTCAATGGGTTAAAAAAATCTATTATGGTGGATGGGCAGAGGCAAGAAACTGAGAATTCTCATCTTCAACAGAGCATGCAGCAGAGAGAAAAATCTAGAAGAGGGGGGAGTCCACAAATTCTCAAAACTCTACTCCAGCGTGGTTGGACATACTTTCTGTAGCTAGGTAGTACCACCAATACTTTCAAACAGAGTTTCACTAACTGGTGTCCAAGTATTCTGACTTAGGTCTATGTGGAACATTCCTCTCCATATATCATATTAATGGAGCCAAGCTTATGCAGTTATTTTTCAATCATATGTCAGCAGATCCATGGATGCCTTCATATTTCTCTGTTCCTACTATTAAATCTCTAAGTGCACAATGTACAACGTTAGCCAATTTCAAGCTCCTTCAGATGAAATAGAATTCATTATTATCTTAAATTCATATATAATTCATTGCTATCCTAAATTGCTTTAAACAATTATTTTTCAAAAATAGGTAAATTTATTTATTTATTTATTATTTATTTATTTATTTACTCACTTTACATCCCAATCTTCCCTCCCCTCCTTCACATCCCCTCCCATCCCCACCCTTACAAGTCCCTCCTCCCATTACTGCCCCTTGTCACCCTGAGAAGGGGAAGTTCTTGCTTTCCCTGTCCTGGCACATTAGGACTAACAGCTCCTCTCCCACTGAGGCCAAGCCTGGCAATCCAGTTAGGTAAAGGAGATCCATTCTCAGGCAACATAGACAGATGCTGTCTCCACTCTAATTTTTAGGGGATCCAAATCAAGACCAAGCTACACATCTGCTGCAAATGGATAAGGGGTCTAGGTCCAGCTCCTGGTATGCTTCTGGGTTGGTCATTCAGTCTCTGTGAGCTCCCATCAGCCCATGTTAGTTGACTCTATAGGTTGTCTTGTGGTGTCCTTGACCCTTCTGGCTAGCTCAATTCTATCCCCTACTCTTCACAGACTTCCAAAGAACTGAATGAAGGTTTTCCGGAGACAGTGAGGCTAGGTTCCTGTCTGGTTGTTCTTTGAGCAGTGGGTCTGGTGTAGGACAGGAGCTATGGCCAAACAAAGATCAGGGATAATATTCACCTAGTACAGTGCAACTGTACATACTCCTTAAGTAAGATTATTTAATAAAGTATCGGACAAAAAATAAGCATTCTAGTATTTACATTTCCTTGTGTAGATATGTTTGTTTTTATAGATCACTTGTTCATGAGCATGTCCTTTCCTAGTAACTTTTGCATTTTTGATTTTTATAAATTATTTATGTTGCATACATTGGTGTTAATAAGGAGTGGATATTGATTTTATATGTTCAAATAAAAGATTTTTGAAGAAATGTTATTAGATAAACTCTCAAATCTTACAAGTTACAATAGCTAATTTATAACTATTATGGTTTTGCATCAGAAACAAACATCTTAGAAAGATATGATCTATTTTATTTATTTATAATGATGTGGGCACTGAATAAGAATTTAGCCAATTTATTTTTTTATGGAACTATGATACTCAGATGAATTTATATATTTGGATAAAACAAATAACAGAAATATTTTGAAAAAAAATTTAAGTTACCTGTGCTTTGGAGCAGCCAGTCAGGTGATGGCATGATTAAAGAACTCAGAAGAGTGGGAAGAGAGCGAAAGAAAGAAAAAGAGATCAATCTGTTAAAATACAAGCTCAAAAATACTAAAAGAAAACACAGAAAATAATCTTAAGAAGATGATTAGCAAAGTCTGTTTTACTCTGCAAAAGCCCTACTCTGATCTGGGGGAAAATGAGCATTTGCATTTGGGAACATTCAGCTCAAATGCCACCCCTTACTTCATGAAACCATTTCTGTTCTTTCACATCTACCTCAGTTTTACAACACTAAATGGGAATTTAAGACTAATTAGAAGTTAACTGTGATGACCAAGACCTGCAAACTAGTACCTGAGGTATAGTTCATAAGTTTTTAAAAAAAAACAATTATTTATTTAGTTTCTCTTTGTGTGTGTGTGTGTGTGTGAGAGAGAGAGAGAGAGAGAGAGAGAGAGAGAGAGAGAGTGTGTGTGTGTGTGTGTGTGTGTGTTGCTTATATAACAACGGATTTTTTTGGACAACAAAAAGAAATTTTCAGAACTTGGTTCTTTTTCCAACATTGGGGACCTGGTGATAAAATTCAAGCTGTCATCTTCAGTGGCAAATATATATATTTTTTTAGATTTTTTCTCCATCTTTATTAAATTGGATATTTTTTTATATACATTTCAATTATTATTCCCTTTCCCGGTTTCCAGGCCAACATCATCCTAACCCCTCCCCCTCACCTTCTGTATGGGTGTTTCCTTCCCCATCCTCCCCCTATTACCACCCTCCCCACAACAATCACGTTCACTGGTCGTTCAGTCTTGGCAGGACCAAGGGCTTCCTCTTCAACTGGTGCCCTTCCTAGGCTGTTCATTGCTATCTATGTAGTTGGAGCCCAGAGTCAGTCCATGTATAGTCTTTGGGTAGTGGCTTAGTCCCTGGAAGCTCTGGTTGCTTGGCATTATTGTTCATGTGAAGAGCCCCTTCAAGCTCTTAAAGTCCTTTCTCTCATTTCTTCAATGGCGGTCCCGTTCTCAGTTCAGTGGTTTGCTGCTGGCATTCGCCTCTGTATTTGCTCTATTCTGGTTTTGTCTCCCAGGAGAGATCTACATCCGGTTCTTGTCAGCCTGCACTTCTTTGCTTCATCCATCTTGTCTAATTGGGTGGCTGTATATGTATGGGCCACATGTGGGGCAGGCTCTGAATAGGAGTTCCTTCAGCCTCTGTTCTAAATCTTTATATTCTGAGCCATCACGTCAGGCGTTGAATTTTAAATATATATTTTAAACTTGATAAAATGTGTGAATCTCTTGATAAAAGAGATGAGAAACAAACAATGGTACAGAAAAAGCCATGTAGGAACCAAGATAGTCACAGGAACATCATCATTGCTACTTACTTCTCCAGAACCTAGTGTCTAGATCTCTCTCTCTCTCTCTCTCTCTCCTCCTCTCCTCCCTCTCTCCCTCCCTCCTCCCCTTTCTCCCCCTTTTTCTTTCTCATTCCCTTTTCTCTCAATATCTTGTTTAGTTATTGAATTTAAGTATTGCCTCTATTTTCTCCTCAGATCTCAGATATTCATGCACAAATGTGAGGCACTGGTAAATAGAAATTCCATTGAATAAAATAGTTAAATAGAGTGGTAGAATTATTTTAGAAACATAAGATTTCCTAGTGATGGTATGGTTTTATATTGGAATAATGTTAAGTCAAAAAATGTTTTTGAAGTTTGACATATTTATTTTTCATTGGATCATTATATATGTTAATAACTATAGGCCTAAAATAAACCTAAAACTAATTATATATTTAGTAGAAGTCAAGAAGATACCTGGACTTTAGAAAGACCAGGGTTGCACAGCTCGACTATGTAAATCTATCCTCAAACAGAAAACAATAATAGCAACCACCACAATGACTACACTTCCACCACCATCACAACAGCAACACAACAAGAGCAAAACCAAAGAAATAGTAGAAAACTTTTAAGATCTAAAGCTGTTTTCCTAACATTTTTTGCTTCTGTATTGATTTAGGAAGCAATTGATATAATTCAGGAAAACTTTAGAGAATTTTCTTTGACTGTTGATATCGGCTATCATGTAAGATGTGGTAATTTATCCTCACACAATAATAGAAGTAATGAATCACTTCATTTTAGTCCCTCTGAGACTAGAAATTGTTTTCTTAAAATAAAATCCCAGGGCTTATTTGTCGTTGTTGTTGTTGTTTATTTTAATACTTGCCTTTCTATTTGAAACAATAAGGATAAAATTTGGTGAACTTTTACCTCTTGTTACACAATAAAAAAGTGATGTTCCCTTTTTTACACTCCTTAATTAGCTTGTGCAGTGTAGGTAGGTCAAGCAGCATTAGTTCACAGTACTGTCATGTCAACATGAACAAGTATATTCAGAGAGACAATGATTAGTTTTTAAAAGATTGGTCTAGAGAGTTTTCACATTGGGTATATTAATTAGCACAGCACTATTCAATCATGTAGGAAACATAATAGTCTTAAGTAAACTTGAAATTGTTTTGTTTCTTCTAATGAGGTTCTCTCCATGTGAGTGGCATTGGTATGTATGACAAATGAAGATGAACTACCCAGATGATCCTTACTAAATAATGTTGAGTTTTAATTTGAAACTTAGAATAATTGAAGAGTGAAAAGTGCATCTTCTTAATTTTCCATATAATTAAAAATAAGAAGCGTTTAAATGAATTCTGGGTATTAGTTTACCATACTTCCAAGCATTAGTCATGGATCTGTCTGCTCAGGAAAAGTTTACAGTAAAGGATTTACTTAAAAAGAACAAAACAAAAATACAAACCTCAATTCCAAATTCCCATTCCACTGTCAGAATCTGGGGAATCTTACTGCTCTTGAAGTTAGGAAAAGCCAGGAGCCTGTGAAGTTCAGGAAACCATGTTTAGGAAGAGCTCCTACTGCTTTCCCTCACACATTCTACATACAGTTCCGTGCAGTTCTCTAGGTAAACCTTTATTGCATTCAATTAATCAGCATTCATTATTTTCTACATATGTATGTAGCTCATGGCCCGGATTATCCCCAACATCCCATTAATTTCCTATTTTACTATTGCCCTATCCTGGTCTACTTCTATATCAACTCTACTTACTGTTTCATTTTCATGTTTTGGCCAAATTTTCATTCTGTGGTGAGAGATTAGTGTATAGTAGAGCTGAGACATTAAGACTGCAACCTAATACCCTGGTCATTCACAAACTGGTGGCGACTTCAAGTCAACGTTGATGTGAATAGAATAATGGCCATGAAAATAACAAAATTTCCTTTATCCACTAGACGGAACACAAAAGAAGAAGAGCTTGCTTTAGTCACCATTTTACGAGTTAATACTATTTACAACAGTTCTGTTTCAGAAACACAGATTCCAAAATGGTTTGCTCCACAGTATACAACTTCTCACACGATTTCCATCTGGATAAAGTGGGGCACTGTGACATGCAGGCTAAATCCCTACCTCCTGCTCAAAGGAAGTCCTGACTTCACCTTGGGTTCATTGTTGGTGCTGTGTGTCCTGTTTTTCTCACACAGTTCTACCATACGTTTTATAATATTTCAGTGTTGGATCCTGTCAAATGGTTTTATTTTATTCATGTACTGTGTGTGTTTTTTTTTAAATCACACAGTTTAAATACCACTTACTACTTTTTAATAATTGGTATTAGAAATTGTGGTAATCAATTCTGAAAAGCTAATCTCATTTGCTTATCAGGTGCACATCATGCTCTGCTGTGTTACTTTTATATTTAATTTGTTAGTATTTTCTTTAAGGAAACTTGCCTCAAAGCTTCTAAGTGATGATGGCTCTGTTTTCTTCTCAGTAGTGACTTACACGAGCATTAGGGAACTCTCTTCCTGTGACTCAGGGTGGGCTTCCTCTGCCTCTATCTCAGGAGCAATTACAGAGATTGGTAGCATCGGTGTGAAGTATAGTCAAGCCCTGAAACCGCTGGACCCCATTTCTATCTCTTAAGATTATTACTAATGCTTTAGTTATTCAATAGAAGCAGATATACATATTGCAGTTTCCAAGTGATAGCTTTAGCACATTTTGTGTTTTGCAGAAATGATCTATTTTATCTGTTACCAGCTATCAAATTTGTAGCTGTGGATCTGTGACTATTATTGTTATCCCTTTAACATTTATTGGATCCAATGTTATACCCTTTTGCTTTAATATTAATAATTTGTTTCTTTTGTCTTATGTTTTCTTATGTTAATGGGTGTTTTTTTATTTTAAGGGTTTTTTTCTTAATATCTAACTGACGATTTATTTGTATCTCATCTCAACAATTGTAAATTTTATTTCGTGTTTTTTTACTTTGAATTTATATTCTTCTTCATATACTAATCTCAGGTGTAATTGATTTTAGGTCTTTCTTCTTTTCTAATATATCCTTTAAATGTGATAAAAGTATATACTGCTATGTCTGCATCTCACAAATTGCAGAAGTTTAATTTTCTTTTCCACCACTTTTAAATGGGGTTAATTTCCCTTGAGATTTCATTTTTGTCCCATGTGTTTTATGTAAGCATGCAATTTAGTCTCCAAGTATTTAACAATGTTCCAATTACCTTCTTATTAATTTTTAGTCTGGTTTCTTTGTGGACTCAGAATAGACATTACATGCTCTCTCTTGTTTTAAATTCATTAAGGTGCTTTTTTTTTGCCTATAATGTGTTTTTATTTAATAAGTATTCCTTATGAACTTGAGAAGAAATTATACTTTTCTGTTATTGGCTATAGTAAGCTGCAGATGTTAATTGTATTCATTTGATAACTTCAGAGGATTTGATTTTCCCTTTTGGCAAATCAAAATTTAAAAGTATTGGTGGTTGTTCCAATTTGTGATATGCTTTTACAATTGATCCAATTTTATTTTATTTTATAATAGTGGTTTCCAACTGTGTAGCAAGTACACCAAATGTGATGGATTGCCTTTCAGAACACTAACATTAGACACACACACACACACACACACACACACAAACACACACAAACACACACACAAACACACACACACACAGATAGAGAGAGAGAGAGAGAGAGAGAGAGAGAGAGAGAGAGAGAGAGAGAGAGAGAGAATGTTTTATTCATATTATTCTCAATCAAAAATAAGGATAAGCCTCAGTGGAAGGGGGAAGCCCTTGGTCCTGTCAAGACTGAACACCCAGTGAACATGATTTTTCGGGGGAGGGCGGTAATGGAGGGAGGAGGGGGAGGGGAACACCCATAGAAAAGGGGAGTGGAGGGGTTAGAGGGATGTTGGCCCTGAAACCAGGAAAGGGAATAACAATCAAAATGTAAATAAGAAATATCCAATTTAATAAAGATGGAGAGAAAAGAAAGAATTAAGATAGAGAGAGAGAAAAAAAATAAGGATAATAGGCCAGGAATGGTGGCACATACTTTTAAGCCCATCAATTGGGAGGCAAAGCCAGGTAGATCTCTAGGAGTTCAAGGCCACCCTGGTCTACACAGTGAGTTCAGGAAAGCCAGGATTAAATACACAGAGAGACACTGTCTCAAAAAGCAGAATTTAATGGGGGTAGGAAAGGATGCAAGAATGGAACTCTTAGATTTATTTATTTAGTCTTTCATCAATGTGCTTGCTCTCATTATTCAGTCATGTATCTGGCCTGCATTAGTTTCATTTTGTTAGATAAAATTAGTTTTCAAACAATTGGGGAAGGTAGGTCTAATGACTACAAATTCATTCAGCATTTTGTGTTCTTGAGATGATCTCTTTAAATTGTTTTTGCTTCAATTTTGAAGATACTTCTTCTCAGTTGTAATTCTGCATCAATGTGGAAAGTATTCCTCTCAACACTTGAAACATTTCACAGTGTATTTTGTTTATTTCTAAGAAATAAAGACAATAAGAAAACAAAACGTGAATTTTCTTATTGTTCCTGACGAGGAGGCAAACTCTCCCTGTGTGGCTGTGAGGCTGTTGTTTCTAGATTGATTTGCCCATCTGAATCGAAATAGTCCAGAAGCACATTGTCTGGAAGCATCCTGCTTGGCATTCCACGTGATTCTGCATAAATCTGTCTGGTCTCACATGAGTTTGGGAGACCTTTTTAACTCTGCCTGCTTTGAATATTGTATAGGTACTTCGTTCATTCTTAATCATTTCTTACACGTGCTACAACTTTAATTGCTTGCTGTTCATGGAAAATCATTCTTGTATTTTGATTTTTTTCCTGTGTTTTTAGGTCCTAAATTTTTTATATTCAAAGCATCTGGCTCAGTTTTTCGGTATGCGTTCATAATGCTGAATCCATTGGTAATTCTTCCTATTAGAACATTTTGTCATATGCAGTTTCTTTTCTTTCTTTCTTTTTTTTTTTTTGTCACTTACAACCTCCATCTCTCACCTTAAATTTTCCATCTGCTTTTGGCTTTCATGTTAACTTTACCATAAACAATTTCTTGTATATTAATATTTTCAGTTTGACTATACTTCTTATATCCCTAGTTAGTGTTTCACCATTCCTATGTTCTGGTTTGCTCTAGTTAATTAAATTTAGTTTCTCCAAGTAAGCATTGTCAGTTTCCAAGGTAAGGTAGACATTGTTTATTGGGTGAAATGACATTTCACCCAATGAAAAAAGTAAACATTTATGGATATAGTGGTAAAGGTTAAAGAAGAAAATCTAATAGTCTATAATAAGATGCTAATCAATTACTCACTTTTTTTTCGCTAAAACCACTTTTGGAGGTTTTTTCCCCCTCCACTTTATGTGCACCTGGGTAGACTAAATGCCAGAATCATCTAATTGTTTTTGATAGATAGATATATTGTTTATCTGATAGATTATAAGTACCTAGGCTCTTGTAAAATTGCTTTTCCTGTGGAAGGTCAGTTGTGGAGAGCAGAATGCCACACTGATTTCCTAACAGTTCCTTTTCCTCCTCTTATCCAGAAAAGCATGGGCCTTCTGACACTCCGATGTGAGGATGCAGTACAGCATCTGGACACGTCATCTTGTCTGCCACATCTTCCAAGTTAAGAATATTATATCTCACACTTGTTGCCAATCTGTGTGATGGCCACAGTGTGTCATCAGTTAAGATACATCTTCTACCCTAGTACTACCTATCCTGGGATGCTCTTTTGTGAGATTTTGTTGTTAAAAACTGGACTTTCCTGTTAGCTTTTCTTAAGTAGAGGTTAGTAGTTCACCATCTGGCCTATTACTCTGATAGACCCAAGAGACATCGATTTTTCAGTTCATCCTTTTAATTTTGTTATGATAGCCTGACAACTTGTAAGTTCCTTATATACTAACCAAGAAACTATAAATTCGGTTTACCCTCAGAAATAGAAGTATACTTAAAGAATACTGACAGCTTCTTTAGAAGAAAACCAAATCCTATTAATAACATTCTGTGCCTAGAGCCAAATTGATATTAATCAGTGTTTATCAAAGAGGTAAATCACATGAGTGATCTGTCAATGCTATTGTTAATGTTAGAATTTCAGTAGATTATCATTTCTCTGCCTGTTTGTAAGATAAACTTTAGCCCTTATACCAGATCTTTATGAAAAACAATCCAAGATACTTTTAACAAACTTTTTTCAATTCTTAAAAATATTCATTAAACTACTTTCCTTACTATTTTACTATTGAGGCTCAATACTCAGATTTTGCTGATGTTTTACACCTTTGTTCAAATTGCACAAATTTATTCTATATTAAAAGAAAACTACAAACAAATATTGGTTCTAAATATATTTGAAGAGGCACTGGCAAGACTTACGTTGTACTATTTAATTTGTATGATAATTAACTGAGAAGGCAAGATGTAAAATAAGAATCTGTAAATATTTCAAGTGAACATATACTAATATATTTTCTCTATGTATAAGCCAATGTTCAAAAAATAATATTATGTATCTCATTAATAGTTTTCAAGGTTTTTTTAGATAACTCTTTTAGAGTTTGGATAAATTTTATTAAACTTTAATGTCCTATACATTTCAAGATAGAGAGCCTAGTACAAATTTTATGATATAGAAACATAATAAGGCCAACATCTCACCTGTAGTCAAGCCACAGTGAACAGCTTCATCCCAAGATCTTAGATGTCCCTCTTAGGAATCTATTGTAGAAATAAGTTCAAACCAAAGGAACACTCAAATAAAATCCTACAGCTATGATTGAAGAGAGAAACTTCCTCATACTATGCTAGGCACAAGTTAGCCTGGTTTGGACTTTTTATTTTTATTTCCCTTTGGTATTTTTTGCTTTTATGGAAATATATGTTTTTTTCACACAATATTACCTGATTATGCCTCCCCTTCCCTCTTTTTCTTCACTACTTATGCACCTCGCCTCCCATCTACATCCATTCCATTTTTTTTGTTTCTATTAGAAAACAAACACAATTCTAAGAGATTAAACATAATATATTATACAACAATAAACTATAATAATATAAAACAGAAGCTAGCACACTAGAGGTGAAAATACAAACAGAAAATAAATGATCCCAAGAAAAGGCACAAGAATCAGTAACGCACTCCTTTGTCCAGTAAGAAATCCCATGAAAGCACTAAACTGGAACAGATAATATAATCCCAGAGGGTCTGGAGCAGGTCCATGCAGGCCCTGTGTGTGCACGCTGCCTCAGTCTCTATGAATTCGGGTGAATATTTGTCTTGTTGATTTTGAGATCAGTTTTTTTCTTGGTGTCCTTTATCCTCTGTGGCTTTTATCCTCTTTCTACCTCTGCTTCAACAGGGCCCCTGAGAGGAGGGGTTAGGGCTGAGTGCTCCAAGGCCTCTCACCCTCTGTGTAATGTCTGGCTGAGAGTGTCTGTATCATTTCTTATCTGCTGCAGGGGAAAGTTTCTCTGATGATGACTGAACTAGGCACTGATCTATGAATATGGCAAAATGTCAATAGTAGTAATTTAAAATAGTAGTGTTTTGTTTTACTCTAGGTTCCTAGATTATTTATATTTAGTCTCTGGTTCTTGGTCACCCATGTAGTATCAGGTTTAGGTTCTGTAATAGGAAGTGAACTTTAAGTCAAATCAAATACAGGTTTGGAAACGCCAAGCCTCGTGCCACCATTTCACTAGCATATCTTGGAGACAGAGTGGTATTGTTGATCAAAGGGTTTATGGTCCACATATCTCTCTTGGTAGTGTTTCCAGTACTTTCTTGTAGTGAAAATGCTAGAACATAGGGGTGTAAGGTCTATGTATGAACCAGCTTAATTGCGTAGGTATTGTCCTCAGAATTGGTGTCTTGTTGTCAGTTTGCAGAAAGTAACCTATAACAAAGAACTTGGGTTATTTGGGGATTTCCATGGAACACCTTTGGCCAACAGTTCAATTGCTTTTGGTATAGATTTTTTCTTTTTCCTATTAAATTTATCTTGTGATAGAACAAACATATAAATTATGTACTTGTATAAAATTCATAAATATACATCAGATATATTTATAAATTATGTTTAAATATAATTCTAATATTTTTTCTTTCTTTTATTTATTGGATATTTTTATTTACAATTCAAATGTTATCCCCTTCCCTCTTTTCCTGCCCCTAAACCCCATCCCATCTCCCATCCCATTTCTTCTATGAGAGTGTTCCCCATTCCCAACCACACATCCATTCCAGCCTCTCTGCCATGACATTCCCCTACACTGTGGGGTCCATCCTTGAGAAGACCAAGGGCTTCTCCTCCCACTGCTGCCCATCAAGGCCAACCTCTGCCACAAATGCAGCTGGAGCCATGGGTCTGTCCATGAGTATTCTTTGGGTAGTGATTTAGTCCCTGGGAGCTCTGGTTGGTTGGTATTATAAATCGTATGAGGTTGCTAACCCCTTCAGCTCCTTCAATCCTCTCTCTAACTCCACCAATGGGGACCCAGTTCTCAATTCAATGGTTGGCTGCTAGCATTCACCTCTGTATTTGTCATGCTCTGGCAGAGCCTCTCAGGAGACAGCTATATGAACTTCTTGGCATCAGCAATGTTGTCTGGGTTTGGTGGCTGTATGTATATGAGATGGATCCCCAGGTGGGCCAGTTTATGGATGGCCTTTCCTTCAGTCTCTTCTACAAACTTTGCCCCCATATTTACTCCTATTAATTTTGTTCCCTCTTTTTAGAAGGACTGTCTTTTTTTGAAGACATCTGGGTTATTTCCAGCATCTGGCTATTATAAATTAGGCTGCTACGAACATAGTGGAGCATGTGTCCTTTTTATATGTTGGAGCATCTTTTGGGTGTATGCCAAAAAGTGGTATAGCTGGGTCCTCGGGCAGTTCAATGTCCAATTTTCTGAGGAACGTCCAGACTGATTTCCAAAGTGGTTGTACCAGTTTGCAATCCCACCAACAATGGAGGAGTGTTCCTCTTTATCCAAGTCCTCGATAGCATCTGCTGTCACCTGAGTTTTTTATCTTAGCCATTCTGACTGGTGTGAGGTGGAATCTCAGTGTTGTTTTGATTTGCATTTCCCTGAGTACTAAGGATGCTGAACATTTCTTTCATACTTCTCAATCATTCAATATTCCTCTGCTCAGAATTCTTTGTTCATCTCTGTACCCCATTTTTACTAGGGTTATTTGACTGTCTTGAGTCTTACTTCTTGAGTTCTTTGTATATATTGGATATTAGCCCTCTATCAGATTTAGGATTGGTAAAGGTCTGTTTCAGTGTTTTAACATGAAACTAAAAGTTTCTCAGTTGAGATTTCCAAAGAATATAAATAATTTTCACCCTTGTATCTTCACTCTGCCTACTAATGACAGTTTTAATTTGAAAATAAACTTATTTTCTTTCAGTGTACTTACAAATATTATATCTACCACATCAACATTTATTATTATTTATTAGAATAACATAGAGATAGAGAAATGAAAACTAAGATAGTTTTCAAGTAACAGTGTTAGTTTTGAAATTGAAATAAAACTCAGCATTTTCTTTTTCTCTTATGTTTTATGAAAATGCAAAATAAATAATTACATTCTAAAAGAAAAATGCATTTAGAATTTTATTCCACTGAATGAATTTGCTAAGTTGACTAATGTACCTTAAAGCTTTCAAAGACTGTTGCACATCCATGTACAAACAGAGTTTTATGTAATTTTGTTGAATGTCTGTGTAAAGTCTACAAGCTGACATCTTAACATGTGATAACATTTAGTTATTTGCTATATAATTCAACTTTTAAAAGTATATTACTTACCAAACATTATACTATGTGGTATAACATAGGAAAGAACAAGACAGACAGCTATATTCCATGTCTTAAATGAATGTAAAATGCTAGTTGATGAAAGTGGTAATTGGTAAATGGTCATATAACTAGATTAGTATGTAATTAGTATGTAGGCTTGTTGTGTAATGCTCTAATTTGAAGTGCGTAATAATGAGTGACAGATGGTTGGCCATTTTCTGACAGAGTTTCTCACAGACTGTGTTTCTACACATACCTAAATGAATAAAGAGATCTACTCACTTTCTAAGGTGAAGAATTGGAGGGAACAATTGATACAGTAAAAATGGAAGCTAAGAGGCTGCCTAAGAATCCCTTAGGTATGTTAAAGCAAAGCAAAAACAACTCTTTCCTGTATGAGCTCCACATTCCATAACTATTGTTAATGTATGCTGATCTTATAACTGCTCCTGTGCTCTTCAGACAAAATGAAGTTCTTTCATTTAAAATTGTCTCCTTTTTTAAAATTTCAGCTGAATTTTTTATTTTTATTTATCTTCCATAAAATACCACCCATTTCATTAGATTTTTCCATGCTTTTTCATAAATATCTGTTTTAATTCATTAATATTTATTTTCATCTATCAACTTCTCTTTCACTTTCTATTTCACTTGAGTTATTTTGTTCAGTTTGAGTGTTCCTAAGTTTTTACAACATCACAGAGTATCATTAAAATTACATTTGTTCTTGAGAATTTGATTTATTTTACTGACATTTGCATTTTTCTTGGGATTTGTAATTTGCCAACTAATTTCTTTATTGACCTGTTCAGAATTGTGCTGTCTTATTTCCAGATTTTCTTCTGGTATTAATTTTTATTTACACATTAATAACTAATCCTTGATGTGATTACAAAATACTTCAGTTGACTAAAAGTTTCAATTTCCATGTATACCTGGCAAACACATTTCCTGATAATATTATATTCATTTTCCATGTACTTCAGCAAAAAAAAACATTAAAATATAGTCATCAAGAGAGGAAAATACTGGTAGAAGAACAGCCATACA
Organism: Rattus rattus; assembly: GCF_011064425.1. NCBI lineage: Eukaryota > Metazoa > Chordata > Mammalia > Rodentia > Muridae > Rattus > Rattus rattus. The sequence goes on along the minus strand of NC_046159.1, from coordinate 80,325,910 downwards.
GGATCATGATAAGAAACATTCATAATTTCTTGCTTTCATTATCAAATAATATTTAACAAAATAAAAAACTAGATTGCAAGGATTAGGTTCCTAAAAATTAAAAAATACACACAGCCATACAGAAACACAACACACAAACACACACACACACACACACACACACACACACACACACCTCATATGTATTGTGTATCATTCTGCTTAAATTGCAAATAATGACATTCATTTGGGCCTTATCAACAAACAAACAAACAAACACAACAGCAGCAGCCAGGACCAGACAACCCTGGTGTTATTTCTCTCTCAACTTTCCTCCATCTCTACTACTTTCACTCCCTTACGCCATTAAGGTCTTTTCCTATTGTTCCTTTCGTGCTGAATTCTACCACAAAACACACTTTCTTCCAAAAACACTTAGTGTTGGCTATCAATATCTGTCATTGGGCATCCGTGGCCAGTTACTGATATTTTGTTTTCTCCTGTTATAATCTGAATTAAAGGAAAGGACTCAATGCCTGCCTCTTATGTCTAATGAATAACCAGTAATTTTTTTTATCAATTGTATTATCTGAGGTATTCAATTGAGTTTAGAAAAAAAAGTATAAATATGCAATTAAGTTGTGAAATTCTAATATTAAAGATAGTTGTGAGAAAACAAATGTCCTAAACTCACTCAGTGAATATAGAATCAGAACAGAAGCTGTATGTGGGGCATGAATAAACTACATAAGCTAGGGCAGGACCTACTTGAGAGGAAAAGCTATTTGAATGCATCTGTGTTACCAACCTGCCTCAGTTTGATGCTGGTGCCCTTATTTTTTCTTATATTGGAATGTATCTTATTTGGAGCAGAGTAAAATAGAACTTTGCACTAACAGAACATATTTCTTCAGAAAGGTCATTGTGAGCTTCAAACTCATTAATTCTCACAGCATCCCTTGGGGTGTGTAACATATTACCCAGGTAAAAAATTTAAAGCTGAGATGTATAAACAATTTTATCCCATCACACTGAAATAAAATGGCTAAACCTTCAGTTAACACACTGCACAGGCAAACCTTTTTAATTCCATGTTATTTTCTGGAGGGTAGTTGAGAATTCCAGATAAACATGTCCAACAAAGACATGGATGGTAACACAAAGTGGTTAATCTGTTTAAAATATGCTTTTTATATTCAGCAAATATATGAGTTCTCAAGATAAACATTTTTATGTGTAGGTCTTTTAACTTAGTACTTAGTAAGAAATTACACCCAGGGCAAAGAAATCATGAAATGGCATTGCCTATTTTCATTTAATTTAGGAAGCTCCATGAGAAAAAATAAACCAAACGCTTTGAAGTTCTGGTTATAAATATTTGAAAATGATTTCTACCCAATTTATCTGTGAACTTTCTACTAAGTTTTTGTCCCTTCCAAAATGAGTAGATCTGACCTTCTGATTGAAATGAATGACATATTTGTAAACTTGGACAATGTCATGGATACTTTGGCATAAGCACTCTTAGGAATGTAATCATTCTAGTACAATTTTTTTAAACATAAAATTCATGGGTATGCAAAAATACCTTTAGATTATGTATTAATAATTACTTTATGAAATATATTATCTTTAAAGCTGTTGAGCCGACTCCATGATTCTTAGGAGATTATAGGATATCGTGCATTTCATACTTTTAAGCACACTTTCCAAATGCTTCAAAGTTCTTCTTTCCCTAATACTTTTTATTTTTTAAGATTATGTTATAATTACACAATTTCCCTCTCTTTTCCTCCTTCCAAGCTCCGTGTACTCCCTGCCCCCTCTCTTTGAAATTCTTGCCTTTGTCTTGGATTTTGTTATATACAACAATGTATATGTTTGTAAGAGTATATATGTGTGTATTCCTAAAAACATAAGTGAAACCACTCAGTCTATAAAATATTGCTTGCAAAGAAGTTTTGAGGGCTCACCATTTAGTATTGGATAAGCAATTGACATGTTCTTCCCTAGGTAGGGAATTTCTCCTGCTCCCAGCATTCCTTGATTACCTGAAGCCTTTTGTTCCCCCAACTCTGCCAGCTTCCATTCACTTTCACATGTCTATTGATTCATTCTTCTTTGCTTCATGTTTAGGGAGCAATAGTGATGGCGATACTTCATGGATATAGGTTCTGACATTTCTTGCAGACACATGGCTCAGGAAATTTCCTTTCACACTGTCTCTTACAGTCTTTCTGGCTCTGTATTTTACTGGTTTTGTTTTCTATAACTGTCTAATTGAATGAAAGATCCGCTCACCCAGACTGGAGTCATGCTTGTTACTGGAACCCTTATCAACTACTCAAGGATAGGGAAATCAGGATATTGGAAGAAAAACCTACAGCTACCGCTTTACCAAATAAGCATACTCCCTAACTGCATTCTTAGTATTCGTCCTTATACACAGAGAAATACGGTTCTATCCCTCTTCTGGTCATTTACTTTTAAAGGAGAACAACTCAGTGAAAATGAGTGTGAATCACTTTTTAATCATCAGAAATGTTTTATATTACATAATGTTCGAGTAAGGCTTATAATTTTTTCAGATACAAGGCTTGTGTAAATTGATTACATTATTTTTCTTATGTACTTGTCAAAGCAGCATAGTTAAGCAACTTATGAGAGATACATTCCTAAATCATTTGCTCGTGATGCAACTTAAATATTTCAACAACTTTAAAGAGTGTCTTCTATTTATTATGGGCTCTATTAAAGTATAAGGTAATTTCTTTGGCTAGGAATTTTAATCAAGAGGTTTTGAATTATGCTTTTGTACAATGGATAGTTAAAGCACACATTACTTCACAACTCTGAGTAAATGATAAAAAATGTCGTGCCCATCTCTACAATTTTAGCCTACAGTGAATCATTAAGTAAGAGTTAAATGGATAACAAAGGGGGTAAAGAGAGAGTACCCATCAATTATGGGTACTATGTATAGCGCTACGGTCTATGAAACAAGAACTACCAAAGATGTCACCAGGTAAATGTATTGTAGTCTTTGAAGCCTGATTATCTGCCACCAATTTTTTCTCTGAAAAATAGTGATAGAAAATTATTGAAAACATGGATTGTCTTATGTGTCTTTGAAGTTAGATCAATATGAGTGCTTTTTAAACAATGTTTAAAAGCATCAAAAACATGTCTCAAGTCTGGAGAGATATCTGTCAGTAAAGTATTGCTTTGTGAGTAGAAGACTTAGCCTCAGTCCTCCGAGCAGAAGTTAACTGTTGTGCACACTTGTAACCCCATTGCCAGGAATGCAAGGTCATTCAGATCCCTGGGAAGCTCAAGCAACAAGACCATAGTACTTGGCAAGTCTCAGTTCAGTCAGAATATCTGCCTGATAAAAAGGAGAAAATGTCTGAGAGATGATGCCCAATACTGTAAATGCAGAAAGACATGCATATACATCCCTTCTGACATAAACAAACACACACACACACACACACACACACACACACACACACTGACATGTATTATACATATGCACAGCTAAATACATATGTGCAAACACACACACATGCACCTCACACACACACATACACACACACACATCCATACACACATACACATACACAGACACACACACACACATACACACACACACACACATACACACACACAAACTCCTCACCTCAGGAAATTTGTTATTGATAACCCAGATGGGTACATCAAAAGTTAGTGAGGTCCAATTGCAAGTCTCCATATTTGTTATGTCTTATAAATACATAACATCAATTTATTCAAGAAACAATTATTCCATATAATAATTGATTTCTTCATGACATATAATGTATCTTCTTATATTCTAGCCAAGTTTCCTTGGAATAACTAAATTTGTAAGGTTTTCAAACATTTTCACTCTTTCAGTGATCATGCTAGGGTGACTTTGCATGCTATCTTATAAAGATAAACATTTTATGAAGAGTAAAAAGAAGACAATATCTGAGTTGTTATTTTCATTGGATATTTCAGACATGACATCAGTGGGAAGTATAAATAAATGGTCAATATCTCAAAAACAAACTTCCAATTCCAAGGCCTAAAAATAAAATTATAAAGTTGTACAGAAATAAATGTACTTCAAATTTCAAAATTGCTAGTGCTCTCCTTTCACCCAATACAACATTTAATAACTCCTTTGCTGCTACTTGATCTGACCAGATTATGTGTCTGTACAGAAACATATTTTTTTCTGTAATGAGTTTTATTGCATCATGGTTTTAAGGATCTGATTTTCTTTCTTTCTTTTTTTATTGGATATTTTATTTACATTTCAAATGTTATTCCATTTCCTGGTTTCCTGTTCATAAGCCCCCTATCCCATCCCTCACCCCTCTTCTTCAATGAGGGTGTTCCCCTGCCCAACCATCCCCCCTTCCCACCCACCCCTGACATTCCCCTACATTGGGGTATCAGTCATGGCAGGACCAAGGGCTTCTCCTCTTATTGGTGCCCAACAAGGCCATCCTCTGCTATATATGCAGCTGCAGTCAAGGGTCTGTTCATGTGTACACTTTGGGTAGTGGTTTAGTCCCTGGAGCTCTGGTCGGTGGATATTGTTGTTCTTATAGGTTGCAAGCCCCTTCGATGTTTATGTGTGTATCTCTATGTATATGCATGCAATATTCTGAAGAAACAAAAAGAAGGTATCCAATCCATGGAGCTAGTGTTATCCCTGACATAAGTGCTGAGAGAATTTTTGAGTTCTCTGAAAAATTTGAGTCCTCTGAAAGAAGAAGAGGTACTCTTAGAGCTGAGCTGTCTCTGCAGCTCCCATGCCACCACATGTAACTCACAATTATCTGGCATTTTAATGCAATTAAGTTTGAAAATAATCTTTACCAAATAGGCTATCATACGGCTCCTGACTGATTTTTTTACCCTTTGGCATCGTTTCCCTCTGAAGCCTTTCATTGCCATTAGAGGTCTTAGTGTGGCTACAGGGTTTTCTTCAGGTATCATTACCTTTTTATGGGAATTCCTACTCCTGGCTGTGTCCATATGGCTCCATCTACTCAGGAATTTAGTTAATGTCAGAGTTATCCTCCTCTGAGATTCCTCTTGCTGCTCTCCTAGATCAGCGTCATTGCTTTATCTACTCATTCTATAGCTCATTACACAGATTGATTATTCTTCAGAGCCTACAGCAATATGTATACATATATATACATATATAATACAATTTATAAATATAATATATTAGACACACACGTGTGTATGTCCAGACGTGTGTGCACTTTAGCCTTTTCTGATACTGAATGTAATGATATTATTACTGGTCAGCCACATCACCCACTGTAGAGGTGCCAGAATTTAGGAAGGGATCAATCTGTTGGGGGAGGGGTTTAAAGTGAAGGAGTATAGCTAGTGTATGTGTGTGAATAATATTTAAGTAATAAAAAATATTTTTTCAACACAGGCTGAAGGATGAAATCTGCTATTCCTGCCTTTCAGATTTTCCCATTGAATAACAATCACAATTAATTCCTGGGTTTTTTAAGAGTAGTGTTCCAATAAAGAGGGTACCATTTCACATAGTTTATCGAAGGGAGCTCCCAGGATAACAATTTAACTGTACACTTAAAATTATTTAGACCGATATTTAATTACATGGATTCTATGTTGGCACATTTTAATTTATCTGACCTCATTAGAGTAGTTTCATAACTTAATTAGGCTTCAAATAAATTAAATTTTATGTATTTAAGGAAGAGGGGAGCTGGCAGTTTCAGTGAGCTTAGGACTGCCCTGCTGATGTTTTCAGCACTTAGAAAGTAGGATTAAAGTGACTTCTGTCACATATTTTAATATCAAAATTACTTTCCTTTGTTACCACTGAATTTAAAATCTCTTGTTATAAGAAAAAATAATGTATTTTAAAAGTTAAAATACTACTGTTTTCCTGAGACATGTCTAGAAGAATTTTTTAACATGAACTTTCCAGTTCTTAAAATTGCATTATTGTAATGCTGCCCTTAAAACCGTTATGTAATAGTTTATACCATCTTCTGCACTAAGTAGCATTGTTTGCAGAGTATTCTACCTCAAGCTGTTGTGTGCACCCTATATAGAACAAGTGCTTATCTCCCTTTATCCTCCACCTTTGCATAGGGAGCAGCTGCTGTCCCACAATACAGTGCCAATTTCAAACCTCAAGCACCTGGAGGCATGATGGCTTGACTGATGACTGAAGATGCTTTGTCTGGCCAAACTGGGCTAGAGAAGCCCAGTTAACACTAAAATGCAATCAGTCTCTTACAACAGTTATCCTACTTAGAGTTGATAGTAACTCTTTCTTCAGAAGCACAGATACAGTGTTCCAGCAATTTCATAGATTCTAACATACATAGTCTCCCAGTAAGATTTATTCAAGTGTCTAAGGGAAACACGCACCAATGCTTTTTCTGACAAACACAATGTACACAGCTTTAAATCCCCATTTTTCTTTATCTCCATGAGAAAACTATGAATTCAATTTTGATATATAATTTTAAGAGTTAGCTTTTGGATATGAATTTTGGATATATTAAAGTTGCTCTTTCTTATTTGTGGGGATTCTTCTTCCTATCTTTCTGCTTTCCAAATATAGTTCAGACCCCACGGATATGATCATTTTTTTCTTATAAGAAATAGCATGGTTTTGCCTTTTCATAAAGCTAATACATATAGCAAGTATCTTGATACAAAGCACTATTCTTAGCAGCTTTTATACATCACTTAATCACATAAATCTGTCTACATTTTGAGACGTAATCTTAGTCCACAGGGACCAGGAAATAAAATACAATGTCAACTGCTTTACGTGAACCAAATGTATAATGTAAAATATACTCTACAGCCAATTGTTGAACCAAGCCAACTGCAGGCCAAATGTATGCAGTACCTCTGACACTCTATTGCCTGTGACAGATGGCAGTGCATTTGATGTCAACTAGGATACATGAACTACACAGCTTCTTATCTCCTGAAAAAAGCTTCTAATCCATCAACATTTTTTGAATGACAGGTTTTAGTAGACTATAATATCTTATATTTGAAGTAAGGAAGAAAAATTTCATGTACTTGTGGATGTGATTTTGATTAATTATCTACATAGCCTATGAAATGCATTATGTAAATACACATTATGCATTTAAAAAGTTACTAAAAGAGTTTAAATTCCTTCCAGTGCACAATATAGATCAATATGAAACTCCATAAAGTGTTCTTAACAATGTTTGTACTTGTCTTATTGAAGTTAATGCAAATTAAAATGCCATCCACACTTCTAGAGGGTCAGTATAAATTGCAAATTTACATGAAAAGCTTCATAGTAGATATACTAATTAGTTAAAATGTACAATATGTTCATGGGTATAAAAATCAGATTTTCAAGCTTCAGCATGAGAGCATACATTATTATGCAGGTAAAAGTGCTAATATTGGGCTCAATTTGAAGTAAATAATATATTTTTAAATACTATAAAAAGACTGAAGACTGAACTTGCTATATATGTGTTTAATCAAACCCATTAAACATTGATGCATTTTCCAAATATTCTACTTAAATGCAAATTATGTTACTAGTCATTCTACTAAGAAGTAAGTGATAAAGAGAAATTTTTTTGCTTCTACATAAATCTTAGTCCCAAATTATTTTCTGATTTTTATATGTTTTAGTGAAAGCACTCAAAATTAGCCACCGGCTATTATAACCTTTATTTTCTCTTCAGCTGCCTTTATAAAAGCAAATATCTGGAGTTTTCCCAGTCTAAGAGATCAGACTAATATAACCTTACTGTATAACTTCTAGGATTTCAGCGTTGGTTTTACCATGATGAAGATATTTTGCATACGTACACGAAATCATGAACTGGCAATTGAGGAAATGAAACATGATACATTACAAATGTTTCCTCCATTCTTCTAAATCCCTATATATAAATACTGAACTGTTGCTCATCCTAAATATGCCCTACAGAGACCAAGCAATAGAAAAATATTCAAAATGATTCATTAGAGGTATCATAATAACTGTGGTCTTGGGTGGATTTCTCAACTCTCGAATCTAATAGAAGAGAAAGTTGGAAAGAGCTTCAAACTCATTGGCACACGAGGAAATCTCCTAAACAGAAGATTAGCTTCTATGAAGCTATGAAGCTTTTCCAATGGCTCAGGCTCTAAGATCAATATTTGAAAAATGGGACCTCATGAAATTGGAAAGACATACTCAATAGGACAAATTGGCAACCTACAGATTGGGAAAATATCTTCACTAACCCCACATCCAATAGAAAACTAATACCCAAAATATATAAAGAACTGAAGAAGTTAACCACCAAGAAAGCATAAAACCCATAAAAAATGGAGTAAAGAACAGAGAATTCACAGCAGAGGAATCTCGAATGGCTGAGAAGCACCTAAAGAAATGTTCAGTCCTTAGTGATCAGAGAAACAAAACTCAATGACCCTGAGCTTCCACCTTACACAAATCAGAATGTATAAGATGAAAAACTCAGGTAATAGCACATGCTGGTGAGGATGTAAGGAAAGAGGAACACTCCCCCATTGCTGCTGGGATTGCAAACTGGTACAACTACACCGAAAATCAATCTGGAGGTTCTTCAGAAAATTGGATAGATCTACCTGAAGACCCAGGTATACCATTCTTGAGCATATACTTCAAAGATGTCCCACCATGCCGCAGGGGCACATACTACCCTATGTTCATAGCAGCCTTCTTTCTGGTAGCCAGAAGCTGGAAACAAACCAGATGTACCACAACAGAAGAATGGATGCAGAAAATGTCGTTCATTTACACAATGGAATTCTACTCAGCTGTTAAGAAAAGAACATTATGAGGTTTGTAGGCAAATGGAAGAATCTAGAAAATATCATCCTGAGTGAGGTAACTCTGAGTCAAAAGTACAGGCATGGTATGTTCTCACTAATAAGTTGATATTAGCAAAAACAAACAAAGAAACAAAAACTATAGAATACCCAGGATACAATCCACAGAACTCAAAAAAGCTTAATAAGCTGAAGGATCCAAATAAGGGCTCCTCAATTCCACTTGGGAGGGAGAAGATAGCAATCACAGGAGGGGGTAGGATTGGAGGAACCTGGCTTGGAAAGGGGACAGGGAGGGGAAAAGAGGAACATGATCAGGTATTGATGGGGGAGCAGAACTGAAACCCTGGGATCCAGAAGAAAGAGAAGAAACAGGCAACCTCAGGAGGTAGGAGGTGGGGGGCTGACCCTCCAGAATGTACCAGAGACCTGGGAGGTGAGAGACTCTAAGGACTCAAAGGAAGGCACTCTAGATGAAATGCCCTACAGTGGGAAGAGGGAACTTGTAGAGCCCACCTCCAGTAGAAAGACAGGACATCAAATGAGAGCTGGAGTTGCCATCCCACAGTCAAAAACTCTGACCTATAATTGTTCCTTTCTGAAAGAACTGCAGGGATAAAAATGGAGAAGAGTCTGAGGAAAAGAAGGTCCAGTGGTAGGCCCAAAGTGGGTTCCAGCTGAAGGGGAGACTCCGAGGCCTGACATTATTACTGATGCTATAGTATGCTCACAAAAAGGAGGCTACCATGATTGCCCTTCAAATGACCCAACAAGCAGCTGAAAGAGTCAGAGTCAGATATTTACACACAACCAATAGACAAAAGCTGCTGACCCTTGTGGTTGAATTAGGGAAAAACTGAAAGAAGCTGAGGAGGAGGGCAACCCTATAAGAAGACAGCAGTCTCAACTAACCTGGACCCCCGAGATCTCTCAGACACTGAACTAACTTCCAGGCAGCATACAAGAGCTGATATGAGACCCCCCCCCCAACACTTATACAGCAGAGGACTGCTGGGTCTTCACTTGTTCAGAGAAAATTCATCTAATTCTCAAGAGACTGGATGCCCCAGGGAGTGGGGAGCCTGCTGGGCTGAAGGTTGGAGGGTGAGGATATCCTCATGGAGAAAGGGGAGGAGGTATGGGATGTGGAGCAGTCAGAAAGGTTACCAGGACAGGGATAAAATCTGGACTGTTAAGAAAGATTTTTAAAAAAGAATCTTAAAAAGAGTGAAGTCTCTTGCTCCTAAAACACGCATATACCACAATAAGAAATTACTTCAACAAAAGCTCTATCTACATTAGCATTTCAATGGTGCATGCTTGAACTGTACTGTCCAAATAATTTTCATTTTCCTCCTTATTTTGAAGGAATTGCCTCAGATTTTACATTGCTGACATTTTCTACCAAATTCATAAAGCTTAAAGAAAATCTCAAGATAGAATCAACCTCAATAATATTTTTTTAAGACAAATGTGATGACATTTGTTGAGAACCTTAAAACGAATGGCCCTGTTACCTACAAAATTACTACTACATTCATACAAGGCTTTCCTCCCAGTCTTATATTTATAAAAAGAAGTCACTCCACTACATTCTGCTTTCCAGCTTGATGTTTATAGCACCAGCATGGATTTCTCTTTAAATGATTCCTTCATTCTCTATTTTAGACCAAATCTTTGTCCATAAAGTTCCTATATCCCTATGGAAACTCTATGTATTTTCCTCTACCCCAAGTTTAGTCATTATAGAGACCACCTATGATGCTTCCCACTTACCTTACAGACCTCACTCTTTCAACACATTAAAAGCAAGCACTGCATACTACTACAGCATCCTCACAGTCCCTGAACTTAATACATTATATGACTTATTAACAAGTCTCTTTTTAAACCATTCTGTGTGTAAACACCCTGTACCTACATTCTCCGTGGTCATGGTGGTTTAAATAATGCCACTGGCTTGCCAATTGGAATCACACATAGAAAGAACTGAGCCACAGACATCATAAGTTATGCTTAGTAAAAATAGACAATAACTTGATATTGTCGATTCTTCTTTAGATGTTTAATATTATTTTAAGGTGGATTAATAATTAGAATACCTAAAGCCAAATACTTCTAAATATTAAAGTAAATATTTATTTTGATATCTTTATCATGGCATTCCTGGAACAACACTGTAATAAATTTCACTTTTTAATGTTTAAAAGGGAATCCTCTACATCAGATGCAGTAGGTACAAAATATAAACCGCAGGGAGCAAACAAAGTTTGGTTTCTTGTAATTGGCAGAATTGATCAAGTAAAGATTCAGCAGGAAATTATGATTTAGTAAGAAGATGGCTATTTTTAATGGGCTACGTATTATGTTTGGGTAATTGTATCAAAAAACTCACTTTTTTATGACAGTTCTGGAATTGCGACTTGGTGGAAACTTTGAGAAGTGTGGCCTATTATGTGGAAGGTGGGTTACTGAAACACAATCAGAAAATACATGGGACCCTCCCTTACTTTGTGATGCTCATCCAACAGTCCTTAGTTGAGCAGATTTGTCAACTATGGTTCCTAAGGTAGCATAGGTCAAACTGTTATGTGCAGACCCCTGACAGATACAGACCTCAGAGACTGTGAGTTAAAGCATTTTCTTACTAATAAAAAGCTAAGTAGCACAGGCTACATTGGAACCTTTAATAAAGAAAATTCATCGGAATTTGTGGGATAAGAGAACACTTGCTCATAAATAATATTTAAAATACAGGTTAGAAAGGAATTTGTAAATTAAGAAAAAGATAACAGCATTATTGGACTCCTGAGCACAAAACAATAGAAAGATATCAAAGGGTATTAGTCACTCATTATGACAACTAAACAGGCGAAATAGTCATCTCCAGAGATGGATATGCCAACTGGTTATCCCAAACCAAAGGTCAACCTTGAATGTATATGCATATGAACAACATTATACAGACTCAACAGATTATGGTTGTGTATTTAGGAATACACACATGTAAGACAACTATTAAAGAAAAAAGAGACCATGAATTTGAAAGAGCAACAGTGTGTGGGTGGTGTGGGGAGGGTTGTTACATGTGAAGTTTGCAAAGAGTGGGGGAAATGGCATAATTATAATCTCAAAAATGTAAAAAATATGTGAAAAATTCCTGGGAAACATTGAGAAATCACAGTGGGTAAAAACAATAGGCTTGTAAGTCTGGTGACCTAAGTTTCATACACTGAATCCTCATAAAGATTGAAGAAGAGAACTGGCTTTAACACCAGTTCTGAGAAGGGAAGAGACAAGTGTGTCTCATAAACTCCTTTTATAGAAAGAATAGCCAAACTGGTAAGTTACTGATTCAGTGAGACACCTTACAATCCAAAATAAGGAAAGTGATTGATGACACTAGGTGGCTACATCTGGCCTCCACATCCATGCACACACAGGTGTGACTGTACCTGTTTATATATCTGTGTACTCCTTGATCACATGAGTGTGTACATGCATTCACAGCACAATGTTAACTCAGAATTGCAGAGCAAACCTACACATTAGAAATGTTTTCATTTTTATGAGAATTAGCTAATATCAAAATAGGAAAGAAATGTTATCAGGATATACACAATAAGAGAGCCTTTCTAAGTTGTTGGTTATCGCACAGTGGAACAACACCCAATGGGTTTAAATATTTTAAGTTGTTTAAACTGTAATGTTGAGCCCAAAAGTAGATGTGATTAAAATATTCCCCAAAATTACTTTAGGTTGCATTACAGACAATGGTTGAATTGGGAGAAATTGTGGCAATTCAGAAAGATGCTCTGAAGTTCTTAATAATCTCAATCTGGAGAGTAGAAGATGTCAGAAAGACAATACATTGAAAGAAAGAGACCAGGGAGCACTCAATCCTAAGCACGATGCTTTGTGAAACTCCTCCCTAGATGTTTAAGAACCTATGTGGAAAAGAGAAGTATGATTGTATGAGCCAAGAGTAGTGAATGATTCCAAGGAATCATCATTTTCTGATTCAAGACTGATGGACATCTATTAATTCTCAGAGACTGTGACAAGACATACATACTTGGGCAGGCTCAAACCTGACAAATCTGTAACACTGAGAAGGGAAAGAGAACAGATTTACAGCCGTTAAGGACGTATTTGCAATTGCCACCAACTAGGAAAAGTAATCAGTTTTTTGGCAAGTATGGGTATCACACTGTAGGCCCATTCTCTGGAATAGTTGGTCAACACAAAACAAATTCCATGTTGTTTTTATGCTGTCATTTGGTTCTGTTTTGGTTTCTGTTTGTTGTTGAGTTCGTTTATTTGATTATTTATTTAAGGAGAGAAAGACATTGATGTTTAATAGATGAGTTAAGGGGAGGATATGGGAGGAATTGAGGAAGGCCCATAAGACTATAATCATACTATATCATATGAAATTCTGTGTTTTTAAGATAAAAAACAGTAAAACATGATAAAATTTAATAAATAGATTCGATAAGGTAAGAAATAACCTTAAAATAGTGACGAACACCAACAATTGCGTGCCCCACAAATCTAAGGCAGGAGGTTGAGAGATTCAGGACTAGCCTGGGCAACACAGTGAATTCAGACAGTTAATCTCTCCATAGTTGGGCATTGCAGCTAAGATCATCCTCATTGAGTCCTGGGAACCTCTCATATTCCAGGTCTACCACCATCCCTCCTCAGCTGTATATTTCCATTTATTCTCCTGGCTTTCTGGGCTTCTCTTCTGTCTTGCCCTATACACAAACCTGCCCCTCTTTTGCCCTCCACCTCCCCTATTTCACCCAGGTCCGTCCCTCTGTCTCCCACATTTATTTTATTCTACCTTCTAAATAGGATTGAGGCATCCTCACTTGGGCCTTCCTTCTTGTTACACACTTTATCGTCTATGGGTTGTACCATGGGTGTTCTGTAATTTTTGGCTAATAGCCACTTATCAGTCAGTCCATATCATGCATTTAGACAGGGCTCCCAGTAAAGGAATGGAGTCACCAGCCTACCATCAAAAATTTTGGCCCAGAATTGTTCCTGTCTCAAAAGAATTGCAGAGAAAAAATGGAACAGACTGAAGGAAAGGCCATCCAATGACCCACCCGACTTGGGAACGATCTCATAGGTGAGTGCCATGCTGTTTTGTGCTTGCAGACAGGAGCCTGGCACTGCTTTCCTCTGAGAGGCTCTATCAGCAGTTGATTGAGACAGACGCAAATATATACAGCAAAACTCTTGGACTGAGGTCAGAGACCCCAGTAAAAAAGTCAGGGGAAGGGTTGAAGGGGCCGAAGGAGGTGGCACTCCATATGAAGACCCACAGTATCAACTAACTTGGACCCCTGGGAGCTCCCAGAGCCCAAGCCTCTAACCAAAAAGCATGCATGGGCTGATCTGTGTCCCCTTAGAACATATGTAGCAAAAGACTGCCTTGTTTGGCCTCAGTGGGAGAGAATGTACCTAACTAAGCCTGTAGGGATTTAATGCCACAGTGAAGAAGGACACTGGAGGGGGGGGGTATAGGGTTTTGGGGGAAATCCCTTCTTCGACATATATCATGAAGGACACTCCCAAAGTTTTCTTCTAGCACATTTGTGTTTCAGATTTTAGTCTTTGATATATTTGGAGTGTGTGTGTGTGTGTGTGTGTGTGTGTGTGTGTGTGTGTGTGTGTGTGTGTGTGTGTGTGTGTGTTTATGTGTAAGTTGATAGAGAGAGGTCACATTTCATTCTTGTGCATGAGGAAATCAAGTTCTCTAAACACCATTTCTTGAAGATGTTTTCTTTCACTCAGCTTATGCTTTTCAAAGTTTTGTCAAATGTTGAATGGCTGCAGTTATATGTACTTCTGTTTGGGTTTTTATTTTGTTCTATTGGTCTAAATGCATGTTTTTGTGCCAGTACCATTTTGTCTTTATTATTATAGCTCTGTAATATACCTTGAGGACTGAAAATTTCTCTGGAATTGTTATTAATTTTATTGTCTTCAGATTCGATACAAGCAGTTATTTCCATTCTTTGTATTTTAACACTTGGTGTTTCAGGATGTGCTTTATTATATAAAAGATTCCATGTGTTGCTGTGTAGAAACTATATTTTTTGGCATTTAAGAGAAATGTTCTGTAGGTATCTGTTATGTTCATTTGATGTATGATCTTAATGCATGATCTGATTTTTCTCTATTTACTTTTGGTTCAGATAATCTGTAATTGGAGTAGTGGTGTATTAAAACCACCTACTACTAATAGATTGATTTTAATTCCTGTGACTTCAAGTCTAATAGTATATTTTTATGAAATTAAGTACACCAGAGTTTGTGTATATGTGTTTAGGTGAGTAGTGTAGTTTTACTCAAGTGTTCCATTGATTAGAATGAAGAGTTCAACTTTATCTCACCTGATTAATCTTAGTTTAATGTATATTTTGTTTGATATTAGGATAGCAACTCCTGCTTTATTTCTGGTTCCATTTGGTTGAAATTCTTTTGTCATTTTACTCTGTGGAAATGTTCATGCTTAAAGCTAAGTTGTGAATTTTGGAGACTACGAATAGATAGCAATTTGTTTCTCAACTTTTCCAGCCAACCTGTGTCTTTTGATTGGAGAACTGAGGCCATTAATATTGAAGTTAATTAATACTGAATTGTGTATGTTAATTGAAGCCATGGTGTTGTTGATTTTAATGTTGTTTCTGGTGTCTTTGCTATTTGAGTTTTAATAACTATTGTTTCATATTTTTTCTCATTGTATCTCTCCAGTGTTACTTAAATATTCAGCCTGAACCATAACTTCCTTTATTTTCCTCAGGTTTGGTTTGTTGGCAATTTTTATTGCTGAAAGTTCCTATATCCTCTTTCAATGATAGTGAACAATTTGTTGAATATAATAGTATAGGCTAATCTTTGTAGATTTTTATGACTTGAGGATGGCTCTGTTAGATTCCAAAGTTTCCATTGAGAAATTAATGGAAGATTTTGAAGGAATGGAGGACACCGAGAAAACAAGGCCCTCTAAATCATCATGAGTACAGCTCATATTAACTCACAGAGACTAAAGCAGGATGCACAGGGTCTGTATGTGTCCTCTCTACATATATCATGCCTTCCATTTGAGTGTTTTTATGGAATTCCTGAGTGTACAAATTAGTAGGTTTCCCATTCTTATCATATATACATACATACACACACATTTATACATACATATATATATATATATATGAAAATGAATGTATAAGTGAATGAATGAAAACCTATCTACTTTAGTAAAAGTTATTGTCTACTGTCTTATATATCTGCTAGAAGGGGAAATTAGTTTTCTCCAATAGAACGAACACTGATTTTATCAACCACTCTAGAACAGGTCTCAAATATTTGAATAAAATATTAGTAGGCTCTGCGGTGTTGTTTTCATTTGAGTTATGGTCTGGTGGATCTTTTTTTTTTTTGGTTGGTTGCTTGGATCTTGGATGTGATTTTCTTGTCTTGGCTTTGAGGCTTTCTTTAACATTTACTAAGGAATATTCTCTCCACTTTTTCTAAAGATTCTTATTCAGCAGCTCACAATAATTATATAGACTAAATGAAACCTGAAGAAATGAATATTTTATAGGTTATCTTATATTTGATTTATAGATCAGTTATATATTTAGAAATATTGCTTATGATGCCATGTTTAAGACTTTGCACTTATCTATTATCTTTGACTTGATCAGTTATTTAACCAGATTATTGTAATAGATTGTATAAATTGTGAACTCCATCATGTCTGTCATCAGAATGTGCAGTCATATCACCCCACTATTATCTTTTATCCATTTTAATACATGGCTTTCCATGTATTAACTTAACATCCTTTTCCTACCAATTTTTCTGAAAACATGTAGGGTGTAATAGTTTCTACTAGTGATCTGAATACATATTACTAAGGTATGCAATAGGAACTATTGAATAAAAACACAGTCAAATGTCAAAATTATCTGGCATTCTGAGTCAATGCTACCTGTAAAAGGGGGGCATATTTACAGAGAGAAGGGTGACTGACAGTGTGTTACATTAGGAGTGATGTCTGCAAAGAAGGGATTTGTACATTATGATGTAGCACAGAATGTCTACAATCAAGAGACGTTAATGGTTTGCAATTTATTATCCCCATCAAATAACAGAAAAACTGGTCTCATCTTGGTAATTTCTACTATCACCAATGTAGACCATGGGATGTGTTCAGCATATGTGCATGCTTGTGGTGTGTGTGTGTGTGTGTGTGTGTGTGTGTGTGTGTGTGTGTGAATGTATATGTCTCTGTGTGTGCAATTGGCCATGACCACTGAATATTATGGCCATAAAAAGCAGGATTTTAAATAACTATACTGTTTCTTTGTAAATCATAACAAAATAACTTGAATTTTCAGGTCAAATATAGTGTAACATAATATGTATTTTTGTTCCTGCAAGTTCTCCACCTTAAATATGAGATGACATTTTAGAGACAAAATGCCATAATGAGAGTCAAATTAAACACTGCCACTGTAGTAAAGGATCCAAGAAATATCTGTTTAGATTTGATAGCATGTGTTCATTATGAGTAATGGAAGAAAACATGTAGTTGCAGGAAGACCGTACCAGAGGGATGACAGTGACATTTACTGCAACTTACTTTGTGTCAAGGTGAAAACAATGATTTGTTTTGATTGCTACAATTTTCATGCTTTTGACCATTTGTACTTTATTAATGACAAGACTGAATAAATAAATATTTCACTTTGACAAAATGTTTTTCTGATAAAATTGGTTAAATTTATAGGACCATGTTTATTGTAGAAGCTCAGAAATATTCTAGGACAATTTATATGAAAACCTTAAGTTTGTGGAACAATGAGACAAATTTCTAAATATGGCATTAATTTAAGTGGCTCTGTTCATGTGGTATTGGAAAACCAAAATTCTCAGGGTTCATTAAGAGACTTCAAGCATGTAAGCACACATATCTCTGGTAGACGGATTATATGTTTATAATATTAAAGTGTTCCAAATTGTAGCATTGTTCCACTTCTGTGCAATTCACATTTCTGTTAGAACTATAAAGCAACAGTGCTGATAAATTATTAGATAAAATACTAAATTTACTCATAGATTTGGAGTTTTCTATCCATGGTCAATTGTCCTGTTCCCTGGGTCAGTGCTAGGCAAAATGTCATGGAATAAATTATTCACCGAACATACACACACACACACACACACACACACACACACAAACACACACTCACACACAGAGACAGACAGACAAACAGGGAGACAGAGAGAGAGAGAGAGAGAGGGAAAGAGAGAAGAGAGAGAAAGAGGGTTTGGGCGAGAGGAATGTAAATAAATTAATCCCTAAAATATGCACTAAAGACTGGAAGTTCTCCTGAAAATTCCACATCTGTCCACATCCCGTAGTCCACGGTATGGTGTTGAGACTTTGCCACATGGAACATTGAGAACTATTCTAGATCCAAATCATATATTTATCTTTGTTATACAGTGCTAAAATATTTACTCCTTCCTGTATGTTTTTATGAAACATGTAATCATCTGTCTGTCACAACTGTGTCTTTATTTTGGATGTCAGATATGTCTAAAGTATGCCTACTACATACTCACTGTGGTAATTATAGACCTATCTCCCTATGAGTACAAATAGTTGGGATGCTTCATCTCCTGGAGTTTATTTTTATCAGTCACTATGAAAAGGGCTTCCCTAGAAGACTTCCAGGAAAACTGCAGCAACAGTTGCTATTTCAAAACATGTAGTCAAAGAATTAATCAAATTTAGCTATGTAGTAAAACATAAAAAAGAAGGCAAGTCCTTATGATCTGTTCCTTTGACCCTCTTTATTGATTAATAGTATTTAGCCAACAAGTGTCAGAGGAACTGGTATCTTTCTACAGAGGTGCTGGAACTTGAGGGCACTGTCTACTCTCTGTGTTTTGCTTTAGTAGATTTTGCTGTAAGCCAGAACTGGATGAGAGATAGAGACAGACTCAGATTGTTAGGAAAAAATGTAGGGAGGCCTCAGATGCAATCCAAAATCAATGCAGCCAAGTGCTTTTAAACTGGATGAAATGTTACTCTTCCTCTTAGTGACATCCTGTACTGGATCAATGGGCTGGACACAAAGAGGCATAAAGTAGAGATTCCATGGTGAGCAGTTGACATGCTTACAAATGGACTTACTAAAGAGATGAATTAAATGGAATTGGAAATTTGATCTGCAGTTCTATAAACACTCAGTCAGGAAATCCTGATAAAGCTGACAAACTATAGTGGTGGGCATTATAGTCTTAATTTGCGACAACATCTCTTAACTTCAGTACTGTTGACATAAAAGTTAGGCAGCTCGTCTTTTGAAGACTTGCCTTTTCATGTTGTCATTCTTGGTTTACAGTATTTGTACTATCTTCTCATTTGAGGGTGACATTTTCCCTAAATAAGGCCTAGAGAGATAGCTTCCTGTTTAAAAACACTTGCTATTCTTACAGAGTACCTTGGTTTGGTTCACAGAACATGCAAGGAAACTCACAATCGTTTGTAGTTATGTTCCAGTGCATCAAATGCTGATGTCTTTTTTGGCCTAAATGGTCAATGCACTTTGGGGTACACAGACATAAACACAGGCAAAATACTCACTCATAAAAATAAAGATAAATATTTATGAAAAGTTCCCTAAGAAGTAAAACTATTCTCGCTGAAAAACTCAAGAAATACTGTTAATTCATATTATGTTCTAGTGTGCTACTTGGCTGGATAGAAATCAAAGTGGAGGAAAGTAATATTTAATAGGAATATTTAATTCAAGAACAAAATCAAAGAAAACACACAGGGTTATGTTCTTTAACTCCTGTACATCAGCAGTTATTTTGGTTTTAAATGTATATTTCATATCCATAATTTTTAAGAGAAAATATTTGGTACAGATGAGAAAATATTGTGCAAGAAATCCCTCTATAATGAATGATATAAGGTACATAACTGCATAGCCATCTCATTATCTTGAGCATACATATATTGGTCCTTAAACTCAGGACTTCATGTGCACTTAGGAATTACTCTATCACTGGCTTCTCCCATACTGTCAAGTATTCAGATCATGACAAACCTATAAAACTTTTTACGTTAAAGTCTCTATGTAAGTCACATACTGAAAGGATTCTTGTAATGCCAGATTCATATACAGTGCAAATAGCTCTTCAGATACTTGAAATCAAATAAAAATTCCACCTTTCTGTAACTCTACTTAATCACATTTGAGAGGCAGTGTTGTATTAATGATTATTGAAAAAGTAAAGGAGGTAAGGTTTGCAAATGAGTGCAGCCTAAAGTCTGGTTACAGAAGTATTTCATATTCTATTCCATTTTTTTGTAATTTGAAAAAATAATGATTTAGCAAGAAGTCATTGCTCTCTCTCCCTTATCCTCTTGATCTGCCTTTCTCCTATCTTCTCTCTTCCACTACCACTCATTGACAGAATGGGATTATATACATCTCAAATGATAGTTATCTCAAAATATTCTCCATGTCTAAGGATACCAGGAAGTTAAAGTTTTTTTCTAAAGTCCAAAGCCCATAAAAGAATTAGAGGCAGATCTTATGGCTCATGTGCTCAAGGCACACCAACTTTATGGGTTGCTAGTTGAGGTACTGTTAGTACAGATCAAAAACTGAAAATGAATACTGTGGATTTTCTAAAGGAATGCTGGAAGGTGATGCGTTTTGTAGCTGATACTTCTGTAAAAGTATTCTAAGCTTAAATTATGTACAGAAAGGATTTTGAAAAGGAATCTAAAAAAAGTCTTCTTTACATCAAAGGTTTTTATAAACATGTTTATAACCATAGTTTTGAAACTGTTCTACTGAGGTTGCATATATTTTGATATATGTTTTCTATGTGTTTCTATAGGTTTTCTATTTAATAAAGTTATTTTAGCCATTCAGTGACTCATTTATTACTTTCTTAGATTCTATTTTGTTGTCATGAGGTTACTCAGTTTAGAGTATTTAATAACTAATTCAATTTAATATAAAACATGCTTTATAGCATATTATACAAAAATATTTTCTAACAAAATATGCAAAAACATGTGATGAAGATTGTTCATTGTCTAAAGTAGTTGTATATTTAAATTTTTCTTTTCCTGTTCTTATGTAATCTGATTTGCTTCCACTTATTCTTGCATTATTTGAACTGTCTACCTAAAAAAGATGTTTCTTTCTGCTCTTGGATAAAGACTGACACTTCTTAAACTGATGTAAGTTAAAATCACTGTATACTTAGACTAAATGAATAGCACCCTTAAATATTCTCTCTTGGCAAGATGGCTTGACTGAGGTGGAGAGGCTCAGCATGCAATCACACCAAGTGTAGCCACTATTACCTATGATGTGTCATCTGTGGTATGTTTGTGTACACAGTAATTTGGCACATCTTCCAGCTTACAAAGACATAAGTAATTCTTGCATAGAATATCTTGGCTTGTAAAAATGAAAACTCAAATATCTTAAGTGTTATAATATATTTGTAAGTATCTTGTTAAGATATGGTAGCTTTTCCTTCTACCATTGTCATCTTTATCATAAGTTACACTGGCACTACATATCTATATCTGTATCTATGTCTATATCTATATCTATATCTATATCTATCTATATCTATATATTTCATGTTCTCTTACTCTACCTCTACACAAACATCTTACTTTACCTTAGCAAGAATATATATATGTATATATATATATATATAAAATGTTAAATCCATATGTAAATTATATATGTATACATATATATATACACATATATATAGTGTGTGTATATGATATATATATTGGATACTTTTTCTAGATAGTTGGTATATATCTTGAGGGATCTAAGGATCTCTTAGCTAATGCAGAGAATTTGTATTGCTTTAAAATTTGTCAGGAAGCTATTGAAGAGTTCAGTGTCATAATTAAATTGCATTCAAAGATTTCTAGGACAGTCACTGACCCAGTGTGAGGATAAGATCTAACCCTGGACTGGGTCTGCTTTCAACCTTGGTCAGAGTATTTTCTTTTTGAAGTAGACTACAGTCAAGGAAAAGACCAATAACTACCAAAGGGCTGAGATGTGACTGAGAACTTGACCCTAAAAAGATGGTCTTTGTCATTGTTACCAATTCCAGGGTTCAGGGTACATCACAGAAGAAGAGGCTGAGTGAGGGTAAGAACTGGAGGTGGGGCAGGTGTACAGTGAGATGCTGTTTCCTTGACTTGACTCATTGCCTCACATCAGGACTGGTTCCTTGCTCAGATACCTGTGGGTCCAGTCCCTCGAGTTTCTGTATAAATGGGAGAGGTGATTTTCAGGCCCCATTTCCTACTAACAAGCTATTGGCAATATATGGCACTTGTTAGGTGCTGAGGGTGGGAGAATCGCTTGTTTCATTGGGTATAGCCACTGATAAATTTTAAATTGTCTTGTGAATTTTTCCAAACCAATTTTGAAATAGATTTTTTCTTGGGAGATGCAAAACACAAATATACCTTCTCACCCCAGATAGTAAACCTGTGGTAGACCAAAGTACAAATACCAGTAAAGTTCAATTTGGTAAATCAGTGAGTTTAATTGGAGTTATTTCCCAGATAATTGATGAAGGGCTATATGAAAGAACAGAGATTACCAAAGGCAACTATTTAACCAAAGCCTACCACAGAATGTGTGACAGCTTACAAAATCTAGAAACCTGTGGCACACTAAGTCCACAGGCAAGTCAACAATTTGAAGAGTGTTCTTTTTTTTTTTTTTTAATTAACTTGAGTATTTCTTATTTACATTTCGAGTGTTATTCCCTTGCCCGGTTTCCGGGCAAACATCCCCCTAATCCCTCCCATTCCCCTTCTTTATGGGTGTTCCCCTCCCCATCCTTCCCCCATTGCCGCCCTCCCCCCAACTTAGCTGCTCTCGTGGTCTGAACCTCTTCTAGGAATCTCAGCTGGTCTTTTTTCTTCTAGGCACTCTGGCTAGTTTCTTCTGCTTTTTAGTTGCTGTGGGGATAGTCCCTGTTATCTATCACCCAGCTTGTCTGTTCTCTGCTTATTTGGGGGGTCAGTCTAAGAAGGACACTTAGCACTCTTCTCTGTATTCTCATGGGGTTGGAGGATCCTAAAGAATCTGATCACTTTCAGGGAT